>NW_027135997.1:0-33967 GCF_039906515.1 Pseudorca crassidens | reverse complement strand
ACCTGTTCCATTTTTCTTGGTTCCACATATATGCATTAATATACAATATTTCTTTTTCTCTTTCTGTCTTACTTCACTCTGTATGACAGTCTCTAGGTCCATCGACGCCTGTACAAATGACCGAATTTCATTCCTTTTTATGGCTGAGTAACATTCCATTTTATATATGTACCACATCTTTATCCATTCGTCTGTCTGTGTGCATTTAGGTTGCTCCCATTACCCGGCTATTGTAAATAGTGCTGCAATGAACATTGTGGTGAATGTGTCTTTTTGATTTATGATTTTCTCTGGGTATATGCCCAGTAGTGGGGTTGCTGGATCATATGGTAATTCTATTTTTAGTTCTTTAAGGAACCTCCATATTGTTCTCCATAGTGACTGTATCAATTTACATTCCCACCAATAGTGGAAGAGGGTTCCTTTTCTCCACACCCTCCCCAGCATTTGTCGTTTGTAGATTTTCTGATGATGTCCATTCTAAGAGGTGTGAGGTGATACCTCATTGTAGTTTTGATTTGCATTTCTCTAATAATTAGTGATGTTGAGAAACTTTTCATGTGCTTCTTGGCCATCTCTCTCTCTTCTTGGAATAAATGTCTATTTAGATCTTCTGCCATTTTTGTATTGGGTTGTTTGGTTTTGTTAATATTGAGCTGCATGTGCTGTTTATATATTATTGGAGATTAATCCTTTGTCTGTTGCTTCATTTGAAAATATATTCTCCCATTCTGAGAGTTGTCTTTTCGTCTTGTTTTTACTTTCCTTTGCTTTGCAAAAGCTTTTATGTTTCATTAGTTCCCATTTGTTTATCTTTTTTATTGCATTACTCTAGGAGGTGGATCAAAAAAGATCTTGTTGTGATTTATGTCAGAGTATTCTTCCTATTTTTTCCTCTAAGAGTTTTATACTGTCCGGTCTTACATTAAGGTCTCTAATCCATTTTGAATTTATTTTTCTGTATGGTGTTAGGGAGTATTCTAATTTCATTCTTTTACATGTAGCTGCCCATTTTTCCCAGAACCACTGATTGAAGAGACTGTCTTTTCTCCATTGTATAGTCTTGCCTCCTGTGTCATAGATTATTGACCATTGGTATGTAGGTTTATCTCTGGGCTTTCTTTTTTTTTTCAATTTACAACTTTATTGGCGTATAATTGCTTTACGCCAATGATGTGTTCGTTTCTGCTGTATAACAAAGTGAATCAGCTATACATATACCACCATATCCCCTCCCTCTTGCATCTCTCTCTCACTGTCTCTATCCCACCACTTTAGGTGTTCACAAAGCACTGAGCTGATCTCCCTGTGCTATGTGGCTTCTTCCCAGTAGCTATCGATGTTACATTTGGTAATGTATATATGTCCATGCCACTCTCTCACTTTGTCCCAGCTTACCCTTCCCCCTCCCCGTGTGCTCAAGTCCTTTCTGTACGTCTGTGTCCTTAATCCTCTCCCGCCCCTAGGTTCTTCATAAACATTTTTTTCTTTAGACTCCATATATCTGTGTTAGCACACGCTATTTGTTTTTCTCTTTCTGACTTACTTTACTGTGTAGGACAGTCTGTACGTCCATCCATCTCACTACAAATAACTCAGTTTTGTTTCTTTTTATGGCTGAGTAATATTCCATTGTATATATGTGCCAGATATTCTTTATCGATTCATCAGTCGATGGACACTTAGGTTGCTTCCATCTCCTGGCTATTGTACATAGAGCTGCAATGAACATTGTTGAACATAACTCTTTTTGAATTATGGTTCTCTCAGGGTAAATGCCCAGGAGTTGGATTGCTGGGTCATATGGTACTTCTATTTTTAGTTTTTTAAGGAACCTCCATACCGTTCTCCCTAATGGCTATATCAATTTACATTCCCACTAACACTGAAAGAGTGTTCCCTTTTCTCCAATAAATGCCTCTCCAGCATTTATTTTTTTGTAGATTTTTTGATGATTGCCATTCTGACTGCTGTGAGTGATACCTCACTGTAGTTTTGATTTACATTTCTGTAATGATTAGTGATGTTCAGCATCCTTTCATGTGTTTGTTGGCAACCTGTATATCGTCTTTGGAGCAATGTCTATTTAGGTCTTCTGCCCATTCCTGGATTGGGTTGTTTGTTTTTGTGATATTGAGCTACATGAGCTGCTTGTAAATTTTGGAGATTAATCCTTTGTCATTTGCTTCATTTGAAAAGATTTTCTCCCATTCTGAGGGTTGTCTTTTCGTCTTCTTTATGTGTTTCTTTGCTGTGCAAAAGCTTTTAAGTTTCATTAGGTCCCATTTGTTTATTTTTGTTTTTATTTCCATTTCTCTAGGAGGTGGGTCAAATAGGATCTTGCTGTGATTTATGTCATAGAGTGTTCTGCCTATGTTTTCTTCTAAGAGTTTAATAGCGTCTGGTCTTAACATTTAGATCTCTAATCTATTTGGAGTTTATTTTTGTGTATGGTGTTATGGATGTTCTAATTTCATTCTTCTATGTGTAACTGTCCAGTTTTCCCAGCACCACTTACTGAAGAGACTATCTTTTCTCCATTGTTTGTCCTTGCCTCCTTTGTCATAGATGAGTTAGCCATAGGTATGTAGGTTTATCTCTGGGCTTTCTATCCTGTTCCATTGATCTATATTTCGGTTTTGGTGCCAGTACCATATAGTCTTGATTACTGTAGCTTTGTAGTATAGTCTGAAGTCAGGAAGTCTGATTCCTCCAGCTCTTTTAATTTCCCTCAAGACTCATTTGGCGATTCGGGGTGTTTTGTGTCTCCATACAAATTTTAAGGTTTTCTTGTTCTAGTTCTGTAGAAAATGCCACTGATAATTTGATAGGGATTGCATTGAATCTGTAGATTGCTTTGCGTAGTATAGTCATTTTCACAATATTGATTCTTCTAATCCAAGCATATGGTTAATACTCCCATCTGTTTATATAATCTTTGATTTCTTTCAGCAGTGTCTTATAGTTTTCTGAGTATAGGACTTTGACCTCCCTAGGTAGGTTCATTACTACATATTTTATTCTTTTTGTCGCAATGGTGTATGGGATTGTTTCCTTAATTTCTCTTTCTCATCTTTCATTGTTAGTGTAGAGGAATGCAAGAGATTTCTGTGCATTAACTTTGTATCCTGCAACTTTACCAGATTCATTGTTTAGCTCTAGTAATCTTCTAGTGTCATCTTTAAGATTCACTATGTGTAGTATCATGTCATTTGCAAACAGTGAAAATTTTACTTCTTTTCCAATTTGTGTTCCTTTTATTTCTTTTTTTTCTCTGATTGCTGTGTCTAGGACTTCCAAAACTATGTTGAATAATACTGGTGAGGGAGGACATCCTTGTTTTGTTCCTGATCTTAGAGGAAATTCTTGTAGTTTTTCACCATTGAGAATGATGTTTGTTGTGGGTTTGTCATATATGGCCTTTATTATGTTGAGGTAGATTCCCTCTATGTTCACTTTCTGGAGAATTTTTAATCATAAATGGGTGTTGAATTTTGTCAAAATTTTTTCCTGCTTCTATTGAGATGATATTTTTATTCTACAATTTGTTAATATGGTGTATCACATTGATTGATTTGTGTATATTGAAGAACCCTTGCGTTCCTAGGATAGACCCCACCTGATCATGGTGTGTGATCCTTTTAATGTGTTGTTCAATTCTGTTTGCTAGTATTTTGTTGAGGATTTTTACATCTATATTCATCAGTGATATTGGTCTCTAATTTTCTTTTTCTGTAGTATCATTGTCTGGTTTTGGTATCAGTGTGATGGTGGCGTCATAGAATGAGTTTGGGAGTGTTCCTTTCCCTGCAAATTTCTGAAGAGTTTGAGAAGGTTGGGTGTTAGCTCTTGTCTCAATATTTGATAGAATTCACCTCTGATGCCATCTGGTTCTGGACTTTTGTTTGTTGGAAGATTTTTAATCACAGTTTCAATTTCATTACTTGTGATTGGTCTATTCATATTTTCTATTTGTTCCTCTTTCAGTCTTGGAAGGTTATACCTTTCTAAGAATTTGTCCATTTCTTCCAGGTTGTCCATTTGATTGGCATAGAGTTGCTTGTAGAAGTCTCTTAGGATGCTTTGTATTTCTGTGGTGTCTGTTGCAACTTTTCTCCTTTTTCACTTCTAATTTTATTGATTTGAGTCCTCTCCCTCTTTTCCTTGAGTCTGGCTAACGATTTATCATTTTTGTTTATCTTCTCAAAGAACCAGCTTTTAGTTTTATTGATCTTTGCTATTGTTTTCTTTGTTTCTGTTTCATTTATTTCTGCTCTGATCTTTATGATTTCTTTCCTTCTACTAACTTTGGGTTTCTTTCTTCTTTCTCTAATTCCTTTAGGTGGAAGGTTAGATTGTTTATTTGAGAGTTTTCTGGTTTCTTGAGGTAGGCTTGTATGGCTATAAACTTCCCTCTTAGGACTGCTTTTGCTGCATCCCATAGGTTTTGGATCATCATGTTTTTGTTGTCATTTGTCTCTAGGTTGTTTTTGATTTCCTCTTTTCTTTCTTCAGTGATGTCTTGGTTATTTAGTGACGTATTGTTAAGCCTCCATGTGTTTCTGTTTTTTACATATTTTTTCCCTGTAATTGATTTCTAATGTCATAACCTTGTGGTCAGAACAGATGCTTGATATGATTTCAGTTTTATTAAATTTCCTGAGGCTTTATTTGTGACCCAAGATGTGATCTATCCTGGAGAATGTTCTGCGTGAAGTTGAGAAGAACAGGTAATCTGCTGTTTTTGGATGGAATGTCCTATAAATATCAATTAAATCTATTTGGTCTATTGTGTCATTTAAAGTTTGTGTTTCCTTATTAATTTTCTGTCCGGATGATCTCCATTGGTGTAAGTAAAGTGTTAAAGTCCCCTGCTATTATTGTGTTACTGTCGATTTTCTCTTTTATAGCTGTTAGCAGTTGCCTTATGTATTGAGGTGCTCCTATGTTGGGTACATATATATTTATAATTGTTATGTCTTCTTCTTGGATTGATCCCTTGATCATTACGTAGTGTCCTTCCTTGTCTCTTGTAACGCTCTTTATTTTAAAGTCTATTGTATCTGATATGAGTATTGCTACTCCAGCTTTCTTTTGATTTTCATTTGCATGGAATATCCTTTTCCATCCCCTCACTTTCAGTCTGTAGGTTTCCCTAGGTCTGAAATGGGTCTCTTATAGGCTGCATATATATGGACCTTGTTTTTGTATCCATTCAGCAAGACTGTGTCTTTTGTTTGGAGCATTTAATCCATTCACATTTAAGGTAAATATTGATATGTATATTCCTATTTCTATGTTCTTAATTGTTATGTGTTTGTTTTTGTAGATTCTTTTCTTCTGTTGTGTTTCCCACTTAGATAGGTTCCTTTAGCATTTGTTGTAGAGCTGGTTTGGTGGTGCTGAGTTCGCTTAGCTTTTGCTTGTCTGTAAAGCTTTTGATTTCTCCATTGAATCTGAATGAGATCTTGCTGGGTAGAGTTCTTTTGGTTGTAGGTTCTTCCCTTTCATCACTTTAAATATATCAGCCCACTCCCTTCTGGTTTGTAGAGTTTCTGCTGAGAAATCAGCTGTTAACCTTATGGGAGTTCCCTTGTATGTTGTCATTTTTCCCTTGGGCTTTCAATAATTTGTCTTTGTCTTTAATTTTTGTCAGTTTGATTATTACGTGTCTCGGCATTTTTCTCCTTGGGTTTATCCTGCCTGGGACTCTCTGTGCTTTCTGGACTTGGGTGGCTACTATTTCCTTTCCCATGCTAGGGAAGTTTCCGACTATAATCTCTTCAAATATTTGCTCGCGTCCTTTCTCTCTCTCTTCACCTTCTGGGATCCCTATAATGCAAATTTTGTTGCGTTTAATGTTATCCCAGAGGTCTCTTAAGCTGTCTTCATTTCTTTGCATTCTTTTTTCTTTATTCTTTTCTGCAGCAGTGAATTCCACCTTTCTGTCTCCAGGACAGTTATCCGTTCTTCTGCCTCAGTTATTCTACTATTGATTCCTTCTAGTGTATTTTTTTTTTTTTTTTTTGCGGTACGCGGGCCTCTCACTTTTGTGGCCTCTCCCATTGTGGAGCACAGGCTCTGGATGTGCAGGCTCAGCGGCCATGGCTCACGGGCCCAGCCGCTCCGTGGCATGTGGGATCTTACCAGACCAGGGCACGAACCCATGTCCCCTGCATCGGCAGGTGGGCTCTCAACCACTGCGCCACCAGGGAAGCCCCCTTCTAGTGTATTTTTCATTTCAGTTATTGTACTGTTCATCTCTGTTTGTTTGTTCTTTAATTCTTCTAGGTCTTTGTTAACTATTTCTTGCACCTTCTCGATCTTTGCCTCCATTCTTTTTCCAAGGTCTTGGATCATCTTCACTATCATTATTATGAATTCTTTTTCTGGAAGGTTGCCTATCTCCACCTCATTTAGTTGTTTTTCTGGGGTTTTATCTTGTTCCTTCATCTGGTACAAATTCCTCTGCCTTTTCATTTTGTGTATCTTTCTGTGAATGTGGTTTTCCATCCACAGGCTGAAGAACTGTAGTTCTTCTTGCTTCTGCTATCTGCTCTCTGCTGGATGAGTCTATCTTAGAGGCTTGTGCAGCATTCCTGATGTGAGGGACTGGTGGTGGGTAGAGCTGGGTGTTGCTCTGGTGGGCAGAGCTCCATAAAACTTTAATCCGCTTGTCTGCTGATGCATGGGGCAGAATTCCCTCTCTGTTTGTTGTTTGGCCTGAGGCGACCCAGAACTATGGCCTACCTGGCTCTTTGGTGGGGCTACCTGCGGACTCTGGGAGGGCTCATGCTAAGGAGGACTTCCCAGAACTTCTGCTGCCAGTGTCCTTGTCCACACGGTGAGGCCCAGTCACCCCCCACCTCTGCAGGAGACCCTCTAAAACTAGCAAGTAGGTCTGCTCAGTCTCCTATGGGGTCACTGCTCCTTCCCTTGGGTCCTGATGTGCACACTACTGTGTGTGTCCTCCAAGAGTGGAGTCTCTGTTGTGACTCTACGTCTCTGAGTGGGGTTGAGACTCTGAGACTGAGTGGAGTCTCACAGACTCTGTGTCCTGTGAAACTTCGATGCTTTGTGGTTCTAGAAATACTATAGGAGACGGTCCACAGCAGGTGAAGCTAATGCTGTCGGTGGAGGTGGTGAAGCCAAAGATCTGCAGTTCAGACTAAAGGTGCCAATGTACATTCAGGACAAAACAATCTCATGTGAATGTAGTTCAGGCAGGTTTAACATAAATACAGTCAGGTTAATGCCTAACATCTTCTATCTTGTGCCTCCCCTCGGGGACCCCCTCCTCAGTTCCTGAGGCTCCTGTAACTCATGTACAGTGGAAGGGAGACTGGGCTCTGTCCAGTCTGAGCCCTGAGTTACCCTGTGTGTATCTTAGGATACTTTGTATTTCTGTGGTGTCTGTTGTAACATCATCGCTTTCATTTCTGATTTATTTGGGCCCTCTCTTTTCCAAAAAAACATACTACTATTGTCTTTTATTCTTTACAGAAGCTAAAAAAATGTTTGATCTATTACCCTTACTCTATGTATAGGTTTTCCAGTGAGATTTTTACTTTTGTTTGTTTTCTTGTTACTATCAATAATTAGTGAGACTTCTTTGAAGCTTAAGTAAATTCCTCCAACACTGCATATAAGGCTGGTTTATTAGTGATGAACTCTTTTAGCTTTTGCTAATCTGGGAAACTCTTGATCTCTCCTTCAATTCTTTCTTTCCTCCATAAATTCATTTATTTATTTTTGGCCGTATTAGGTCTTCATTGCAGTGCGTGGGCTTTTCTCTAGTTGTGGCAAGTGGAGGCTACTCTTCGTTGTGGTGCATGGGCCGTTGTGGTGCATGGGCTTCTCATTGCAGTAGCTCTTCTTGTTGTGCAACATGGGCTCTAGGTGCTCAGGCTTCAGTAGTTGTGGCTAGCAGGCTCAGTAGTTGTGTCTCATGGGCTCTAGAGCACAGGCTCAGTAGTTGTGGCACACAGGCTTAGTTGCTCTGTGGCATGTGGGATCTTCCTGGATCAGGGCCCGAACCCGTGTCCCCTGCATTGGCAGGCAGATTCTCAACCACTGTGACATCAGGGAAGCCCTCTCCTGCAATTCTGAATAATAATTTTGCTGGTAGAGTATTCCTGTTGTAGACTTTTTCTTTTTAGCCCATTGATTATATCCTATCATTCCTTCCTAGTTTGAAAATTGTGCTGAGAAGTCATCTGGCAGTCTTATGGGAATACCTTGAACATAACTAGACCCTTTTATTTCACTGCCTCTGTGATCACTCTTTAAATTTTTGGAGCTTTATAATATGTCTTGGTGTGGACCTGTTTGTCTTCATCTTGTTTGGGACTCTGTTTTTCCTGGACCTGGATGTGTGTTTCCTTCCCCAGGTTAGGAAAGTTATCAGTTACTCTATCCTCCACTAAGTTATCTGCCCGTTTCTCTCTTCTCCTCGTTCTGGGGCCCCTGTAATGCTCATGTTAGTATTCTTGATGTTGTCTCAGAGGTCCCTTTACGTATACTCTTAATTGCTTTTACTTTGTGCTATTCAGTTTGGGTGATTTTCACTACTCTGTTTTCCATTTCACTGATCTGTTCTTCTGTATCCTACAGTATAATGTGGCTTCTCTCATGTACATGTGTGTGTGTTTTAATCTCTTTTATTGTATTGTTCACTGTTTTGTTCTTTTTGACATGTTATTACTCTGTTGAAATTCTCACTATGTCTATCTATTCTTCTCCTGACTTGGGTGAGCGTCTTTATAATCATTACTGTGAACACTTTTTTTTATCGGGTAGAATGCTTATCCCTGTTTTATTCAGTTCTTTGTCTGATGTCGTGTCTTGTTACTTCATTTGTAACGTATTCCTCTATTTCCTTATGTTTCCTAATTCTCTGTACATCTTTATTCATTAGGTTCAGGTTGTTACATTCCCGGGTCTCAGAGTAGTGGCCTTATATAGGAGATGACTGATAGGGCCCAGCAGCACATTGTCCTCTGGCCAGCAGAGCCACATGCTCCAGGGGTGTCCCCTGTGTGGGCTGCACACACCTTTCTCTTAGGGCAGGGCCAACTGCTGTAGACAAGCTGGTAGGTGGTATTGGACCCTGGCCTAAATGGCTGTGAGCCCCTGCAGTATGTGATTGATTGCCATGGGTGTGCTGATATCCAAGGCAGCCCTCCATTATGGGTGGCTGTGTGGTGCTCCAGGTGCACAGGTGGACAGCGTAGGCCCCCCGTGTGTCGGGTTGTGAGGCCTTCTGGTGCGGGAGTGCTATGGGCATGGTGGTAAGTGGGGCAGGCCCCTGATTCTAATCAGTTCCAGGGAAGATTCTAAAATGTTGCTTGCCCATGTCTCAGTTCCTAGTGGGAGTCCCAGTCGCCTCTTGCCTTTCCAAGAAGCTCTCCGAGATTAGCAAGTGGGTCTGGCACACGTGTCTTTCACTCTATTGGCTCTGCACAGGGACTGAGAACATGTGAGATTTGTGTGTGCCCTATGAGAGCAGTCTCAGTTTCCTTTAGTCTCCAGATTTCCTGAAAATAAGCCCTGCAAGTTTTCAAAGCCAGACCTGCTGTGTTCTTTTCTTCCAGTGCAGGAACCCTGGGCTGAGCAGCCTAATGCCAGGCTCATACCCTTCCCTCCATGTGGAGGACCTATGCAATTGTGATATCTTCCAGCTGTGGGTCACTGTGCTATATGTGTGGGTTCCAATTAGACTGTGTTTCCAGTCCTCCTACCTGCCTTGTGGTTTCTCCTTCCTTATATCTTTAGTTGTGGAAAACATTCCCTGCTAGCCTTCAGAGATAATTTCCGTGTAAGTGGTTGTAATTTGGGTGTGTCTTTGGCAGCAGGGGAGCTCAGTGTCTTCCTACTCTATCCTCTTGATCCCCTCTCAAGAATTCTTTGAAAATATATGCATTTATTACTGTAAACATAACTCTTTGAATTGCAGTCTTGTTCCTGTATTCCATAAATTTAGGTACTTTGTGTTTCCAATTTTGTTTGCTTTAAGATTTCTTTTAAATTTCCGTTTTGATTTATTCCTGTATGCATTGGCTATTCAGGAGCTTATTGTTCAATTTCTAAGTGTTCTTGAATTTTCAATTATTCTTTTTAATATTGAATTTCAGTTTCATACCGTTGTGGTTGGAAATGATCCTTGATATGATTTCAATATTCTTGGATTTTTGAAGACTTGTTTTGTGGCTTAACATAGGATCTACCCTAGGCAATGTTCTATGTGTACTTAAGAACAATGGAAAGTTTGCTGCTGTTGAGTGGAATATACTGTAGATGTATGTTAGGTTCATTTGATATCAAGTGTGTGTTCAGGTTCAGTGTTTCCTGATTGATATTATGTCCGGATGACCTATACAGTGTTGAAAGTTGGGTATCGACGTTTCTTACCATTATTTTATTTCTGCACATTTTCCCCTTCACGTGGGTTAATATATTCTTTATATGTTGAGAGGCTCCAAAGCTGGATACATACATATTTATAATTGCCATGATTTCTTGATGAATTAATCCATTTATCATTATGTGATAACCTTCTTTCCTTTGAGAGGTTTGACTTCAAGTCTTTTTTATCTCAGAATAGACTAGTCAGTCAAGTATCATTTTCATGGAGTATTTTCTTCCCAATCTTTCAATTTTATGCTATATATGGATTAGAAGTTAACATGAATATCTTGTACACAGTATAATTGAACTTTCTTTAATCCATTCAGCCACCCTATGGATTATTTAAATTGAAGTATAGTTGATTTACAATATTACATTAGTCTCAGGGGTACAACATATGGATTGAATATTTTTATAGATCATGTTCCACTAAAGTGGTTACACAATAATGTCTATATTTCCCTGTGTTGTACTATATATCCTTGTTTGTTTATTTCATACATAGGGGTACTGGATTTAGAGAAACAAACTACTGTTTTTCCCTCCCGCTTTAAGTCGCCCCACCAGTAACCATTAATTTGTTCTCTGTGAGTCTATTTCTGTTTTGTTATATACATACATTTCTTGCATTTTTAGATTCTACAGAGAAGTGAGAACATAGTGTATTTGTCCTTCTCTAACTTAAGTAGGTATACATATTCTAGGCCTCTCCATGTTGTTGCAAATGGCAGAATTTGATCCTTTTTAATGGCTGAGTAATAGTCTATTGTGTATACATACCACATCTTCTTTATCCACTCATCTGTTGGTGGACATTTAGTTTGCTTCCATATGTTGGCAATTGTAAATAATGCTGCTATGAACATTGGGATGCATGTATCTTGTCAAATTGGTGTCTTCATTTTCTTTGGACATATACCCAGCAGTGGAATTGCTGGCTAATATGATAGTTCTACTTTTAGCTTTTATCAGGACCTCCATATTCTTTTCATAGTGGGTGTACCAACTTACAATCCCACCACCAGTGTACTAGGATTGCCTTCTCCATGTCATGAACAACATTTCATATTTGTACACTTTGGAATAATAGCCACGTTGAGAGGTGTGACCTGACGTCTCATTATGGGTTTGCTTGTGGATCATTCATTAAATTGAATTTACAAAAGAAGGTGATAGGCTGGATGTGATCTCCAGGTTTAGTTTGCTAATGCCTGGTATAGGTTAATTTGGGGAGAATTAATACCTTTACAACGTTATTTATTGCTTACATTTTTCAGGTTGACATTTAGTGATTGGAAACATTTAAAATTTTTTCTCCCTGAAGGATATATGAAGTCTGTTGGTTTGTTTCTGTTTTATAAATTTGTTCATTTCTATCATTTTTTAGACTCCACTATAAGTGATATCATATGATATTTGTCTTTTTCTATCTGACTTACTTCACTTAGAATGAAATAATGTCATTTGCAGCAACAGGAATGGACCTAGAGGTGATCATGCTTTTTCATTTCTGAGTAATATTTATTTGATTGTGTACATGTACAACTTCTTCGTTATCCATTCATCTGTTGATGGACATTTTGGTTGCCTCCATGCCTTGGCTATTGTAAACAGTGCCGCAGTGCATGTTTGGGTTTGGGTGCATTTGTCATTTTCATTTCTGGCTTTCTGCAGCTGTACACCCAGAAGTAAGACTGCTGGATGATATGGTAGCTCTATTTTTACTTTTAAAAGGCATCTCCATACTGTACTTTATAGTGGCTGTTACCAGCTTACATCACACCAACAGCATAGGAGGGTTCCCTTTTCTCCATGTCCTCTCCAGCATTTATTGGTTTGTACACTTTTTGATGATGGCCATTCTGACTGTGTGAGGTGATACCTTGTTGTAGTTTTGATTTGCATGTGTCTGTCCAATAATTCGAGATTTTGAGCATCTTTGCGTGTGTTTTTTTTTAAACACTGTGAGGAAAAGTTACAGTTGACATTGGGTTTTTGAAAGTCTGACTATTTTGAATTTTTGCTCGATAACTACCACAGGGCATTTGTTAAGGGCAGGTGTCATTTACACACTGGCAGTCCTTGTGAATATGAAGTGCCCATAAGCACATGTTTTAAAGTTGCTGTTGTGGAAATGGGCACAGATGTTAGGATTTCCTTCATGCCCCTCTCTGGTTCCTTGGGTAACCAGACCCACTGTGGAAGACGGGCTCTTGGATTGTAAATTAGTGTGGGCTGTGGCAGAACAAACACCCCAAATCTTCTGTTTTGTTACTTCTTGTTTTTGTTTTAATTTAATTTTTCTTTTTTTATTGGAGTAAAGTTGATTTAAAATATTCTGTTTGTGGTAGGCGTACAGAATCTTGTTCAGTTATGTATATTCATATGTCTATTCATCTTCAGATTCTTTTCCCATATAGGTTATTAGAGAGTGTTGAGTAGACTTCCCTTTGTTATGCAGTAGGTCCTTGTTGATAATCTATTTTATATGTATGAGTGTGTAAATATTTTCCCCAGCCTCCTGATTGATTTATTCCTTCCACCCACCTTTCTCATTGGGTAAGCATATGCTTGTTTTCTAAGTCTGTGAGTCTGTTTCTCTCTCTTTTATTTTATTTTTTTTGGCTGTACTGCAAGGCATGTGTGATATTAGTTCTCCCAACACCAGGGATCGAACCCATGCCCCCTGAATTGGAAGCTCAGATTCTTAACCGTTGCACCACCTGGAAAGTCCCTGTTTCTCTCTTGTAAATTAGTTCATTGGTATCAATTTTTACATTTCAGCTATAAGTAGTATCATATGATATTTGACTTTCTCTTTCTGACTTACTTCACTTAGTATGATTATCTCTAATTCTATCTATGATGCTGCAAATGGCATTCCTTCATTCTTTTCATTTCTGAGTAATATTTCACTGTGAACATGTACCGCTTCTTTATCCGTCCATCTGCTGATGGATAGTTTGGTTGCTTCCATGTCTTAGACGTTGTAAATTGTGCTGCGGTACACATATGGGTGCATGTGTGTTTTCCAATTCTGGTTTTCTCCTGTTATACGCCTGGGAGTGGGACAGCTGGATCATATGGTACCTCTAAATTTACCTTGTAAAGGCACCTCCATACTCTTATTTATAGTGGCTGTTACCATGTTAGATCCCAACAGCAGCATAGGAGGGTTGCCTTTTTTCTACAACCTCTCAAGCATTTACTGTTTGTAGATGTTTCAATGGTGGCTATTCTTACTCATGTGAAGTGATCCCTCCTTGTAGTTTTGACTTCCATGACGCCAATAATATAGGAATTAGAACATCTTTTCAAGTGCTTTTCTTTTAAACAGTGTAAAATTTACCTATTGAAATAGGATCTTGAAAGTCTGTTCCTTTGGAATTTATTTTGCTTACCTACCCGTGGACATTTCCTGATTGTGGGTGTCACTTAGAGCCCAACAGTTCTTCTGAATATTAAGTACCCATAAGCATTGTTTTTAAAGTTGCAGTTGCAGGAAAGGGCAACAAGGCAGTGGAATTTATTCATACTCACCTTGATTGCTAGGTAAAACATTGGTTTAGTGGAATTCGTCTTCCTCGATTGTAAATTGGAGTGTAAAGTGCCAGGACAAATACACAAAATCTTGTGTCACATTACTTCTCGTTTAATTTATTTTTTATTTCTTATCAGGGTAAATTTGATTACAATGTTGTGTTTGTTCTAGGTGTAAAGAAGCTGGTTCATTCATATGTATACATATATCTAATCAGGTTTAGGTTCTTTCGCATGTTGGTCATTAGAGAGAGTTGAGTAGACCTCCCTTGGCATCCAGTAGGTCCTTCTTGATTATATATTTTATATGAATTATTAAATGCACGTTAACCCCAACATCCTAATTTTTCCATTCCTTTCACCTTTTTCAAAGTCTGTATGGGTCTTTCGCAGTGGAAATATATTCATGGGTATCAATTTCTAGATAACCCTAGTAAATGATGTCATCGGATATTTGTCTTTCTTTTTGTGACTTACTTTACGTAGTATGATTACCCCTAGGTTCATCAGTGGTGATGGAAAAGGCATTGTTTCATCATTTCCGTGGCTAATATTCGATTGTGTACATGTACCACTTCTTTGCCCATTCATTTGTTTTTGAACATTTTGCTTGCATCCGTGTCTGGCTATTGTAAGTATCACTGAAGAGCATTTTTGGGTACCTGGGTATTTCTGAATTCTGGTGTTCTCAGGTTACAGGCCCATTAGTGTTTTGGCAGGATCACATAGTAGCTCAATTTTTACCTTTTAAAGGCACCTTCATTCTGTTCTGATTAGTGGCTGTTACCAGTTTACATCCCAGCAACAGCGTATGAGTGTATCCATTCTCGGAAACCCATTCAGCATTTATTGTTTGCAGACATTTTTCTCTGATGGCCATTCAGACTATTGTGAGCTGATACCTTTTTGTAGTTTAAATTTGCATGTCCCTAATAATTTTTGATGTTGAACATTTTTTCATGTCCTTAAAAATAAAACACTGTGAGGAAATTTACCTCTCGAAATTGTCTTCTCCGGATTTCCTACTGTTTTGTATATTAATGTCCATTCCTGACCGCAAGATATTTTTTGAGGGCAGGTGTCATTTAAAGCCCTGCAGTCCTTGTGAATGTTAAGTGAACAATAGCACTGAGATTAAAGCTGCTGTTGCGGGAATTGACCACAAGGCGGCAGATTTCTACATTCCCAACTTTGGTTACAAGGACAGGAGAGCCTTCCTTGAAGTTGTGGTCCTAGGTTGCAAACTGTAGTGGAATGTCCCAGGACAAACTCCCAAAAGCTTATGTCTCCTACTTACGTTTGTTTTCTAAATTTATTTTATGTTTCTTATTGGAGTAAATTTTTTTTAAACTAGATTCTTCCTCGATCTACAATTTCCCCTTTGCCTTTAATATTTATTTATTTATTTTTGGCTGTGTTGCGTCTTCGTTTCTGTGCGAGGGCTTTCTCTAGTTGCGGCAAGCGGGGACCACTCTTCATCGGGGTGCGTGGGCCTCTCACTATTGTGGCCTCTCTTGTTGTGGAGCACAGGCTGCAGACGCACAAGCTCAGTAGTTGTGGCTCATGGGCATAGTTGCTCCACGGCATGTGGGAGCCTCCCAGACCAGGGCTCGAACCCGTGTCCCCTGCATTGGCAGGCAGATTCTCAACCACTGCGCCACTAGGGAAGCCCCTATTGGGGTAAATTTTATTAGAGTGTTGTGATTCTCTGGATGTACCAATTAGGATCAATTTTTCATACATATATCTGTTCATCATTGGATCCTGTTACCATGTAGGTTATTATAGAGTGTTGAGTAGAGCTCCCTTGGTATTTGGTAGGTGTTTGGTGATTATATAATTTATATATATTAATGATTATATAATTTGTATATTTTATATATTATAAGTTTATATACTTATAACATATATTAGTGTATGTATGTTAACCCCATAATCCTAATTTACTCATCCTCCCACCTTTCATTTTGGTTAACCATTAGTTTGTTTCATACGTCTCTGAGTGGCTTTTCCTTTGGAAATATGTTCATTGGTAGGAATCTTAAGATAACATCTATAAATTATATCATAGGAGATATATCATACACTTTTGACTTCACATAATATGATTATTTCTAGACTCACCTGTAGTCATGAAAGCGACATTGTTCATTTTTTTGAAAGCTAATCTTCCATTAGGTACATGTACCACTTCTTCTCTGTCCATTCATCTGTTAACTGACATTTTTGCTGCTTCCATGTCCTGGCTATTTTCAGTATTACTTCAGTACAGGCTTGTCAGCGTGTGTCTTCTCGATTCGGCGCTTAGGTGATAGGCCCAGTGGTGGGCGTGTTGGATCGAATGACATCTCAATTTTTACTTTTAAACGCAGCTCCTTTCTGTTCTCATTACCGGATCTTGCCACTTGACATCTCACAAGCAGCTAGAGGATACACAGCTCTCTAAAACACCTTCAGCGTTTATTGTCTGTAGACTTTTGGCTGATGGTAGTTGACTTGCGTGAGTTGAAACCTTTTTGTAGGCTAGATTTGCATGACTCTAATAATTTCTGATGTTGAGCTTTTATCCATTTTCTTTTTTATTTGAAAAATAGTGAGTAAAACTTACCTCTTCATACTGTCTCCTTGAAAAATTTGCCGGATTTGAATTTTTTTGGCCATTCCATGCCTCAGTACAAGTTTTGACGGCAGGTGTGCTTTACAGCCCAGAGTGAGTCCTTGTGAATGTTAAGTGATGGTTACCTGTGGTTTTAAAGCCGCTCTTGCGGGAAACGGCACAAGGTGACAGCATTCCTACGTTTCCAATTCTGGGTTTTTTGGGCAACAGATCTTTCCTGGAAATCGTGTTTGTAGGCTGCAATTTAGAGTGGAATGTGTCAGGGCAAACGCCCAAGAGCTTATATCTCCATAATTCTTGTTTGTTTTTTTAAATTTAATTTTTATTAATTATAAGAGCAAATTTGAGAAAATTGTTGTGTGTGTTCTAGCTGAACAGAATCTGCTTCATTATATCTATGTATAGATCTATTCATCTTTGGATCCTTTCCCATGTAGGTTATTACAGAGTTTTGAGTAGACCTCTCTTGGTATTCCATAGGTATTTTGTGATTATATATTTCATATATATAAGTACATGTCTGTTAACCCCCATATCCTAATTCATACATTCCTTACACCTTTCCATTTGGTTAAACATAATTTGGTTTTCTGAATCTATGAGTGTCCTTCTCTTGGAAATTATTTCATGGGTATCAACTTTTATGTAACACCTATAAGTGATGTAATAGGATATCTGTCTTTCGTTTTCTTTCTTACTTCAAGTTGGGTGATTATCTCTAGATCCTTCTATGGTGGTGCCAATGGCACTGTTCCATGCTTTTCCATGGCTAATATTCCATTGTGTACAAGGACGACTTCTTCTTGGTGAATTTTTCTGTTGATGGACATTTTGGTTTCTTCCAAGTCTTGGCTATGATACATGTTGCTGCAGTGCAGGATTGCCAGCCTGTGTCTCTTTGATTCTGGTCTACTCAGGTGACAGGCCCATCAGTGATCCTACCAGATCACATGGTAGCTCAAGTTTTACCTTTAAACACACCTCCATTCTGTTTTCAGTACTGTCTCTTACCAGGTTACATCCCAGCAGCAGCTAGAGGGTACACAGTTCTCTAAAGCCCCTTCACCATTTATAAGTTGTAGACTTTTTTGCTGGTGATCATTCTGACGGCTGTGAGGTGAACGTTTCTGTAGACTGGATTTGCATGGCTTTATTAATTCCTGATGTTGAGCATTTTTCCTTGCCCTTTTTTTTAACAAAAAAACGAGAGAAAAAGAAAGAATACAAAATGTGCGTAAAATATGCCTCTTTAAATTGTCGTTTTGAAATGTGCACGTCTTTTGAGATTCTTGCTCGATTTAGTGACCACGGATTTGTTTAGAGGGCAGGTGTCATTTACAGGCCTGGAATTATTTTGAATATCAAGTAACCATTATTGCTGGGTTTAGAGCTGCTGCTGTGTGAAACGGCCACAAAGAGGCACAGTTCTCCTTTAACAAATCTGGTTATTAGGGCAACAGAGCCTTAATGAAAGTCACGTTCTAGGTTGTAAATTAGAATGGAATGTGCCAGGAAAAAGCCCCTTAACGTTATATCCCACTACTTCTTCGTTTTTTAAATTTAATTTTCATTTTTTATCACAGCAAGTGTGATTACAATGTTTTGCTTGTTCTAGGTGTGCAAGATGTGGTTGTTTTACACATATACATATATCTATTGTTCTTTGGATCCTTTTCCCATGTAGGTTATGACACAATCTTGAGTAGTCTTCTCTTGGTATTATGTAGGTCTTTGGTGATTATATACTTCGCCTGTGTTTGTATAGCTCTGTTAACCCCGATATCTTAATGTATCCAATCCTCACACCTTTCCATTGGTAAATCATAAGTTTGTTTAATAAATCTGTGATTGCCTTTCTCTGGGGAAATATCTTCACTGGTGTCACTTTTTAGGTAACACCTATAAGTGATATCATAGTATATGTGTCTTTCACTTTCTGACTTACGACAAGTTGTGTGATTACTTCTAGACTCATCTACGGTGTTGCAAATGGCATTGTGTCATTTTTTTCCTTGGCTAATATTCGGTCTGTGCATGTACCAGTTCTTCTTTGTCCACTCATCTGTTGATGGAATTTTTGGTTGCTTCCATGTCTTGACTATTGTAATACTGCTGCAATGCACATTTGCCAGCCTGTGTCTTTCCAATTCTGTCATCTTCGGTTTTAGACCAAGTAGTGGGCCTGCTGGATCATATGGTAGCCAATTGTTTACCTTGTAAAGGCACCTCCATTCTGTTCCATTAATGGCTCTTACCAGGTTACGTCCCATTTAAAGTTGAGGGTATGCACTTCTCCATAACCCCTTCAGCATTTATTGTTTGTAGTTTTTCTACTAACTTTTATTCTGACTGCTGTGAGCTGATACCTCTTTGTGGTTGGATTTGCATGTGTCTCATAATGCCTTGAAATTTAGCTTTCAGGCATGTCCTTTATTTTCTTCAAACTGTGAGTACAGCTTACCTCTTCAAATGGTTTTCTTGAAATATGTGCCACATTTTGAAATATTTTGGCCATTACCTCCCTGAAGACATTTTGAGGGCAGGTTTCATTTACAGCCCTCGAGTACTTGTGCACATGAAGTGCCGATCAGCACAGGTTGTAAAGCTGCTGTTGCAGGCAACGGCCATTTGGCGGCAGCATTTCTGCTTTCCCCATTCTGGTAACCAGGGAAACAGACCCTCCTGCCAGTGGTGTTCCTCTTTTATACACTAGAGGTGAATGTGCCTGGATAAACCCCCAAAGACTGATGTTGTCATACACTAAACTGTAACCAAAACCGTACCCGTTCCCTAACCCTAACCCTAACCCTTACACTAAGCTGTGCCATAATGATAACCCATACACTAACACTAACACGTACCCTAACCCTAACCCTAACCCTTATACTTACCCAAGTCCTAATTGTAACACGTACACTAACAGTAACACTACCCCTAACAGGTACCCTAAACCGTTGTCGTACCCTAAACAGTGACCTAATCCGTACCCTTTCCCTAACGCTAAACCTAACCCTAAACCGTCCCCTAACCCACAACCTAATCCTAACCCATATACTAACACTAACCTACACCCTAACATGGATTCTAACCAAACCCGTTGTCGTACACTAACTGGTACCATAAACTGTATCCATTCCCTAACGCTAATCCTAACCATAACCCTAACCCTAAATCATACCCTAACCCGTACCCTAATCCTAACCCGTACCTTGGTGGGGGAACCGTATATCACACTGTCACCATAGAAAAACCTACAGACACTGCAGTGACGGCGGCCAATAAGACCGGCTAGACTCCTCGCTACTTCAAAATTTCTTGTGACTCTGGGACTAATGGAATACAGAAGAAGACATCATCTAAGTCTAATACAGAATACCATGTCCTGGTGGATGGTAGAATGACCATCAGTGTGTAGGAATTAGGAACTACTGGATGTATATTCTCAGTTGCTTCACTGACCTGACGTCCTTTACCAAGTACCCAGTAGCCCACAGGGCTCTCATGGTCAGGCCCCTCCCAGGATATGGAGCTCACCTGTGCAGGTACCCAGCAAGACTGGGCACACAGGAACCATGCACATAGCCCCCATTGCAGAGCACCCCCAGCTCACCTGTTGCTCAGGGCTGACACAGAGCACCTCAGAGCACGACCTGAACTAACAAACAACAGCTCCAACAGGTCTGTGACACTGGGCGTCACTCTGTGCCGCCTCCCTCCACCTGGTCTTCCAGAGACTTCCACTGCAGCCGGGGCACCAGGCCTCTGTCTCCACCCACCACCCCTCCTCTCCCTGACTCCTGGGTTCCTCTCATTAGGAGAGGGTCTTCTTGAAGTTGTCTCCCATTCATGGGCCAGATAAAATGATTAGAAAACAAGCCAGAGCTGCAGCCCCTTGTCTAGCCTGACTCTCAGGAGCCCACACCTGTTCCTTGGACCTGGTCGGTTCATCAAGGTCCATTTTCTGCTGCTGTGAGCCCCAGAGGGGCGAGGATTGGCTGACCTGGGCAGCCTGACACTGCCGGCCAGCCCTCTCCAGGTGTGCCTGGTTTGAGGTCAATATAAACACCGCTCCAGGCAGCAAGAGCCCCTTCAGTTGTGTCTGACGCCATATTCTCTGCCCCGTCAGCAGTGTCGGGGCTGGGCTGGTGGGAGAGAGTGAGGGGCCACGGTTTTTTGGGTGGCCCGGTGTGAGTGGGGCTCTGCTGGGTTTTCTGCAGGAGTTGCCAAGCTGCCAACTGTTAAAGAAGAGGATGTGTCACCCATATCTGCTGCTGGAATTTCTCCCCAGGCAGAGGTGAGTAAGGAAAAAAGCAGTGGGGGCCGGGACAGGAGGGGTATCTCAGGCAGAGAAATGGAAAGCTTCCAGAAGTGCGCCCGGGGCCAGGACCATCCTGCTTGGCCTGTAGGCACCAAGTCGGCCTGGGTTCTGTCGCTGGTGTGGCTCCATGACCCTTCCTCTAGGCTTTCAAGTCCTTGCACAGATTCAGGGGTTGTACCTGGGAAGTGTGGGAACAGTTCAGCAGCAGCTGGCCTGGAGCTCAGCTCACATTTACTCAGAGATGCCTCGGCATGGTTCCCCAGCTTTGCAATGAGGACGCTCCTTGTGGGGGTGGGGGGGCTCCTGACTGCATGGGAGACGATTACCCACCTCTGACCAACTTCAGGATTCTTTACCTTTGGAGCAAGTGTCCTGATAGGGTTTTCCTGTTTATAACTGGTGGGTTCTGCTTTTTTTTTTTTTCTTTTTTAGTTCAATGTAGGTTTTATTCCTCTTTTCTGTATTTATAGATAGAAGCATGGAAATAATTCATTCATATAAATACATGTATGGGAATGGAAGAACTTTTTTGCTGTTTTACTTTTTGTATGTTTATTTATTTTTTTAATTTTTAATTTTATTATTATACAGCAGGTTCTTTCTGGTTATCGATTTTATACATATGGGTGTATATAAGTCAATCCCAAACTCCCAATTCATCCCAGCACTACCCCCCCACGGCTTTCCCCCCTTGGTGTCCATACGTTTGTTCTCTACATCTGTGTCTCTATTTCTGCCCTGCAAACCAGTTCACCTGTTCCATTTTTCTTGGTTCCACATATATGCATTAATATACAATATTTCTTTTTCTCTTTCTGTCTTACTTCACTCTGTATGACAGTCTCTAGGTCCATCGACGCCTGTACAAATGACCGAATTTCATTCCTTTTTATGGCTGAGTAACATTCCATTTTATATATGTACCACATCTTTATCCATTCGTCTGTCTGTGTGCATTTAGGTTGCTCCCATTACCCGGCTATTGTAAATAGTGCTGCAATGAACATTGTGGTGAATGTGTCTTTTTGATTTATGATTTTCTCTGGGTATATGCCCAGTAGTGGGGTTGCTGGATCATATGGTAATTCTATTTTTAGTTCTTTAAGGAACCTCCATATTGTTCTCCATAGTGACTGTATCAATTTACATTCCCACCAATAGTGGAAGAGGGTTCCTTTTCTCCACACCCTCCCCAGCATTTGTCGTTTGTAGATTTTCTGATGATGTCCATTCTAAGAGGTGTGAGGTGATACCTCATTGTAGTTTTGATTTGCATTTCTCTAATAATTAGTGATGTTGAGAAACTTTTCATGTGCTTCTTGGCCATCTCTCTCTCTTCTTGGAATAAATGTCTATTTAGATCTTCTGCCATTTTTGTATTGGGTTGTTTGGTTTTGTTAATATTGAGCTGCATGTGCTGTTTATATATTATTGGAGATTAATCCTTTGTCTGTTGCTTCATTTGAAAATATATTCTCCCATTCTGAGAGTTGTCTTTTCGTCTTGTTTTTACTTTCCTTTGCTTTGCAAAAGCTTTTATGTTTCATTAGTTCCCATTTGTTTATCTTTTTTATTGCATTACTCTAGGAGGTGGATCAAAAAAGATCTTGTTGTGATTTATGTCAGAGTATTCTTCCTATTTTTTCCTCTAAGAGTTTTATACTGTCCGGTCTTACATTAAGGTCTCTAATCCATTTTGAATTTATTTTTCTGTATGGTGTTAGGGAGTATTCTAATTTCATTCTTTTACATGTAGCTGCCCATTTTTCCCAGAACCACTGATTGAAGAGACTGTCTTTTCTCCATTGTATAGTCTTGCCTCCTGTGTCATAGATTATTGACCATTGGTATGTAGGTTTATCTCTGGGCTTTCTTTTTTTTTTCAATTTACAACTTTATTGGCGTATAATTGCTTTACGCCAATGATGTGTTCGTTTCTGCTGTATAACAAAGTGAATCAGCTATACATATACCACCATATCCCCTCCCTCTTGCATCTCTCTCTCACTGTCTCTATCCCACCACTTTAGGTGTTCACAAAGCACTGAGCTGATCTCCCTGTGCTATGTGGCTTCTTCCCAGTAGCTATCGATGTTACATTTGGTAATGTATATATGTCCATGCCACTCTCTCACTTTGTCCCAGCTTACCCTTCCCCCTCCCCGTGTGCTCAAGTCCTTTCTGTACGTCTGTGTCCTTAATCCTCTCCCGCCCCTAGGTTCTTCATAAACATTTTTTTCTTTAGACTCCATATATCTGTGTTAGCACACGCTATTTGTTTTTCTCTTTCTGACTTACTTTACTGTGTAGGACAGTCTGTACGTCCATCCATCTCACTACAAATAACTCAGTTTTGTTTCTTTTTATGGCTGAGTAATATTCCATTGTATATATGTGCCAGATATTCTTTATCGATTCATCAGTCGATGGACACTTAGGTTGCTTCCATCTCCTGGCTATTGTACATAGAGCTGCAATGAACATTGTTGAACATAACTCTTTTTGAATTATGGTTCTCTCAGGGTAAATGCCCAGGAGTTGGATTGCTGGGTCATATGGTACTTCTATTTTTAGTTTTTTAAGGAACCTCCATACCGTTCTCCCTAATGGCTATATCAATTTACATTCCCACTAACACTGAAAGAGTGTTCCCTTTTCTCCAATAAATGCCTCTCCAGCATTTATTTTTTTGTAGATTTTTTGATGATTGCCATTCTGACTGCTGTGAGTGATACCTCACTGTAGTTTTGATTTACATTTCTGTAATGATTAGTGATGTTCAGCATCCTTTCATGTGTTTGTTGGCAACCTGTATATCGTCTTTGGAGCAATGTCTATTTAGGTCTTCTGCCCATTCCTGGATTGGGTTGTTTGTTTTTGTGATATTGAGCTACATGAGCTGCTTGTAAATTTTGGAGATTAATCCTTTGTCATTTGCTTCATTTGAAAAGATTTTCTCCCATTCTGAGGGTTGTCTTTTCGTCTTCTTTATGTGTTTCTTTGCTGTGCAAAAGCTTTTAAGTTTCATTAGGTCCCATTTGTTTATTTTTGTTTTTATTTCCATTTCTCTAGGAGGTGGGTCAAATAGGATCTTGCTGTGATTTATGTCATAGAGTGTTCTGCCTATGTTTTCTTCTAAGAGTTTAATAGCGTCTGGTCTTAACATTTAGATCTCTAATCTATTTGGAGTTTATTTTTGTGTATGGTGTTATGGATGTTCTAATTTCATTCTTCTATGTGTAACTGTCCAGTTTTCCCAGCACCACTTACTGAAGAGACTATCTTTTCTCCATTGTTTGTCCTTGCCTCCTTTGTCATAGATGAGTTAGCCATAGGTATGTAGGTTTATCTCTGGGCTTTCTATCCTGTTCCATTGATCTATATTTCGGTTTTGGTGCCAGTACCATATAGTCTTGATTACTGTAGCTTTGTAGTATAGTCTGAAGTCAGGAAGTCTGATTCCTCCAGCTCTTTTAATTTCCCTCAAGACTCATTTGGCGATTCGGGGTGTTTTGTGTCTCCATACAAATTTTAAGGTTTTCTTGTTCTAGTTCTGTAGAAAATGCCACTGATAATTTGATAGGGATTGCATTGAATCTGTAGATTGCTTTGCGTAGTATAGTCATTTTCACAATATTGATTCTTCTAATCCAAGCATATGGTTAATACTCCCATCTGTTTATATAATCTTTGATTTCTTTCAGCAGTGTCTTATAGTTTTCTGAGTATAGGACTTTGACCTCCCTAGGTAGGTTCATTACTACATATTTTATTCTTTTTGTCGCAATGGTGTATGGGATTGTTTCCTTAATTTCTCTTTCTCATCTTTCATTGTTAGTGTAGAGGAATGCAAGAGATTTCTGTGCATTAACTTTGTATCCTGCAACTTTACCAGATTCATTGTTTAGCTCTAGTAATCTTCTAGTGTCATCTTTAAGATTCACTATGTGTAGTATCATGTCATTTGCAAACAGTGAAAATTTTACTTCTTTTCCAATTTGTGTTCCTTTTATTTCTTTTTTTTCTCTGATTGCTGTGTCTAGGACTTCCAAAACTATGTTGAATAATACTGGTGAGGGAGGACATCCTTGTTTTGTTCCTGATCTTAGAGGAAATTCTTGTAGTTTTTCACCATTGAGAATGATGTTTGTTGTGGGTTTGTCATATATGGCCTTTATTATGTTGAGGTAGATTCCCTCTATGTTCACTTTCTGGAGAATTTTTAATCATAAATGGGTGTTGAATTTTGTCAAAATTTTTTCCTGCTTCTATTGAGATGATATTTTTATTCTACAATTTGTTAATATGGTGTATCACATTGATTGATTTGTGTATATTGAAGAACCCTTGCGTTCCTAGGATAGACCCCACCTGATCATGGTGTGTGATCCTTTTAATGTGTTGTTCAATTCTGTTTGCTAGTATTTTGTTGAGGATTTTTACATCTATATTCATCAGTGATATTGGTCTCTAATTTTCTTTTTCTGTAGTATCATTGTCTGGTTTTGGTATCAGTGTGATGGTGGCGTCATAGAATGAGTTTGGGAGTGTTCCTTTCCCTGCAAATTTCTGAAGAGTTTGAGAAGGTTGGGTGTTAGCTCTTGTCTCAATATTTGATAGAATTCACCTCTGATGCCATCTGGTTCTGGACTTTTGTTTGTTGGAAGATTTTTAATCACAGTTTCAATTTCATTACTTGTGATTGGTCTATTCATATTTTCTATTTGTTCCTCTTTCAGTCTTGGAAGGTTATACCTTTCTAAGAATTTGTCCATTTCTTCCAGGTTGTCCATTTGATTGGCATAGAGTTGCTTGTAGAAGTCTCTTAGGATGCTTTGTATTTCTGTGGTGTCTGTTGCAACTTTTCTCCTTTTTCACTTCTAATTTTATTGATTTGAGTCCTCTCCCTCTTTTCCTTGAGTCTGGCTAACGATTTATCATTTTTGTTTATCTTCTCAAAGAACCAGCTTTTAGTTTTATTGATCTTTGCTATTGTTTTCTTTGTTTCTGTTTCATTTATTTCTGCTCTGATCTTTATGATTTCTTTCCTTCTACTAACTTTGGGTTTCTTTCTTCTTTCTCTAATTCCTTTAGGTGGAAGGTTAGATTGTTTATTTGAGAGTTTTCTGGTTTCTTGAGGTAGGCTTGTATGGCTATAAACTTCCCTCTTAGGACTGCTTTTGCTGCATCCCATAGGTTTTGGATCATCATGTTTTTGTTGTCATTTGTCTCTAGGTTGTTTTTGATTTCCTCTTTTCTTTCTTCAGTGATGTCTTGGTTATTTAGTGACGTATTGTTAAGCCTCCATGTGTTTCTGTTTTTTACATATTTTTTCCCTGTAATTGATTTCTAATGTCATAACCTTGTGGTCAGAACAGATGCTTGATATGATTTCAGTTTTATTAAATTTCCTGAGGCTTTATTTGTGACCCAAGATGTGATCTATCCTGGAGAATGTTCTGCGTGAAGTTGAGAAGAACAGGTAATCTGCTGTTTTTGGATGGAATGTCCTATAAATATCAATTAAATCTATTTGGTCTATTGTGTCATTTAAAGTTTGTGTTTCCTTATTAATTTTCTGTCCGGATGATCTCCATTGGTGTAAGTAAAGTGTTAAAGTCCCCTGCTATTATTGTGTTACTGTCGATTTTCTCTTTTATAGCTGTTAGCAGTTGCCTTATGTATTGAGGTGCTCCTATGTTGGGTACATATATATTTATAATTGTTATGTCTTCTTCTTGGATTGATCCCTTGATCATTACGTAGTGTCCTTCCTTGTCTCTTGTAACGCTCTTTATTTTAAAGTCTATTGTATCTGATATGAGTATTGCTACTCCAGCTTTCTTTTGATTTTCATTTGCATGGAATATCCTTTTCCATCCCCTCACTTTCAGTCTGTAGGTTTCCCTAGGTCTGAAATGGGTCTCTTATAGGCTGCATATATATGGACCTTGTTTTTGTATCCATTCAGCAAGACTGTGTCTTTTGTTTGGAGCATTTAATCCATTCACATTTAAGGTAAATATTGATATGTATATTCCTATTTCTATGTTCTTAATTGTTATGTGTTTGTTTTTGTAGATTCTTTTCTTCTGTTGTGTTTCCCACTTAGATAGGTTCCTTTAGCATTTGTTGTAGAGCTGGTTTGGTGGTGCTGAGTTCGCTTAGCTTTTGCTTGTCTGTAAAGCTTTTGATTTCTCCATTGAATCTGAATGAGATCTTGCTGGGTAGAGTTCTTTTGGTTGTAGGTTCTTCCCTTTCATCACTTTAAATATATCAGCCCACTCCCTTCTGGTTTGTAGAGTTTCTGCTGAGAAATCAGCTGTTAACCTTATGGGAGTTCCCTTGTATGTTGTCATTTTTCCCTTGGGCTTTCAATAATTTGTCTTTGTCTTTAATTTTTGTCAGTTTGATTATTACGTGTCTCGGCATTTTTCTCCTTGGGTTTATCCTGCCTGGGACTCTCTGTGCTTTCTGGACTTGGGTGGCTACTATTTCCTTTCCCATGCTAGGGAAGTTTCCGACTATAATCTCTTCAAATATTTGCTCGCGTCCTTTCTCTCTCTCTTCACCTTCTGGGATCCCTATAATGCAAATTTTGTTGCGTTTAATGTTATCCCAGAGGTCTCTTAAGCTGTCTTCATTTCTTTGCATTCTTTTTTCTTTATTCTTTTCTGCAGCAGTGAATTCCACCTTTCTGTCTCCAGGACAGTTATCCGTTCTTCTGCCTCAGTTATTCTACTATTGATTCCTTCTAGTGTATTTTTTTTTTTTTTTTTTGCGGTACGCGGGCCTCTCACTTTTGTGGCCTCTCCCATTGTGGAGCACAGGCTCTGGATGTGCAGGCTCAGCGGCCATGGCTCACGGGCCCAGCCGCTCCGTGGCATGTGGGATCTTACCAGACCAGGGCACGAACCCATGTCCCCTGCATCGGCAGGTGGGCTCTCAACCACTGCGCCACCAGGGAAGCCCCCTTCTAGTGTATTTTTCATTTCAGTTATTGTACTGTTCATCTCTGTTTGTTTGTTCTTTAATTCTTCTAGGTCTTTGTTAACTATTTCTTGCACCTTCTCGATCTTTGCCTCCATTCTTTTTCCAAGGTCTTGGATCATCTTCACTATCATTATTATGAATTCTTTTTCTGGAAGGTTGCCTATCTCCACCTCATTTAGTTGTTTTTCTGGGGTTTTATCTTGTTCCTTCATCTGGTACAAATTCCTCTGCCTTTTCATTTTGTGTATCTTTCTGTGAATGTGGTTTTCCATCCACAGGCTGAAGAACTGTAGTTCTTCTTGCTTCTGCTATCTGCTCTCTGCTGGATGAGTCTATCTTAGAGGCTTGTGCAGCATTCCTGATGTGAGGGACTGGTGGTGGGTAGAGCTGGGTGTTGCTCTGGTGGGCAGAGCTCCATAAAACTTTAATCCGCTTGTCTGCTGATGCATGGGGCAGAATTCCCTCTCTGTTTGTTGTTTGGCCTGAGGCGACCCAGAACTATGGCCTACCTGGCTCTTTGGTGGGGCTACCTGCGGACTCTGGGAGGGCTCATGCTAAGGAGGACTTCCCAGAACTTCTGCTGCCAGTGTCCTTGTCCACACGGTGAGGCCCAGTCACCCCCCACCTCTGCAGGAGACCCTCTAAAACTAGCAAGTAGGTCTGCTCAGTCTCCTATGGGGTCACTGCTCCTTCCCTTGGGTCCTGATGTGCACACTACTGTGTGTGTCCTCCAAGAGTGGAGTCTCTGTTGTGACTCTACGTCTCTGAGTGGGGTTGAGACTCTGAGACTGAGTGGAGTCTCACAGACTCTGTGTCCTGTGAAACTTCGATGCTTTGTGGTTCTAGAAATACTATAGGAGACGGTCCACAGCAGGTGAAGCTAATGCTGTCGGTGGAGGTGGTGAAGCCAAAGATCTGCAGTTCAGACTAAAGGTGCCAATGTACATTCAGGACAAAACAATCTCATGTGAATGTAGTTCAGGCAGGTTTAACATAAATACAGTCAGGTTAATGCCTAACATCTTCTATCTTGTGCCTCCCCTCGGGGACCCCCTCCTCAGTTCCTGAGGCTCCTGTAACTCATGTACAGTGGAAGGGAGACTGGGCTCTGTCCAGTCTGAGCCCTGAGTTACCCTGTGTGTATCTTAGGATACTTTGTATTTCTGTGGTGTCTGTTGTAACATCATCGCTTTCATTTCTGATTTATTTGGGCCCTCTCTTTTCCAAAAAAACATACTACTATTGTCTTTTATTCTTTACAGAAGCTAAAAAAATGTTTGATCTATTACCCTTACTCTATGTATAGGTTTTCCAGTGAGATTTTTACTTTTGTTTGTTTTCTTGTTACTATCAATAATTAGTGAGACTTCTTTGAAGCTTAAGTAAATTCCTCCAACACTGCATATAAGGCTGGTTTATTAGTGATGAACTCTTTTAGCTTTTGCTAATCTGGGAAACTCTTGATCTCTCCTTCAATTCTTTCTTTCCTCCATAAATTCATTTATTTATTTTTGGCCGTATTAGGTCTTCATTGCAGTGCGTGGGCTTTTCTCTAGTTGTGGCAAGTGGAGGCTACTCTTCGTTGTGGTGCATGGGCCGTTGTGGTGCATGGGCTTCTCATTGCAGTAGCTCTTCTTGTTGTGCAACATGGGCTCTAGGTGCTCAGGCTTCAGTAGTTGTGGCTAGCAGGCTCAGTAGTTGTGTCTCATGGGCTCTAGAGCACAGGCTCAGTAGTTGTGGCACACAGGCTTAGTTGCTCTGTGGCATGTGGGATCTTCCTGGATCAGGGCCCGAACCCGTGTCCCCTGCATTGGCAGGCAGATTCTCAACCACTGTGACATCAGGGAAGCCCTCTCCTGCAATTCTGAATAATAATTTTGCTGGTAGAGTATTCCTGTTGTAGACTTTTTCTTTTTAGCCCATTGATTATATCCTATCATTCCTTCCTAGTTTGAAAATTGTGCTGAGAAGTCATCTGGCAGTCTTATGGGAATACCTTGAACATAACTAGACCCTTTTATTTCACTGCCTCTGTGATCACTCTTTAAATTTTTGGAGCTTTATAATATGTCTTGGTGTGGACCTGTTTGTCTTCATCTTGTTTGGGACTCTGTTTTTCCTGGACCTGGATGTGTGTTTCCTTCCCCAGGTTAGGAAAGTTATCAGTTACTCTATCCTCCACTAAGTTATCTGCCCGTTTCTCTCTTCTCCTCGTTCTGGGGCCCCTGTAATGCTCATGTTAGTATTCTTGATGTTGTCTCAGAGGTCCCTTTACGTATACTCTTAATTGCTTTTACTTTGTGCTATTCAGTTTGGGTGATTTTCACTACTCTGTTTTCCATTTCACTGATCTGTTCTTCTGTATCCTACAGTATAATGTGGCTTCTCTCATGTACATGTGTGTGTGTTTTAATCTCTTTTATTGTATTGTTCACTGTTTTGTTCTTTTTGACATGTTATTACTCTGTTGAAATTCTCACTATGTCTATCTATTCTTCTCCTGACTTGGGTGAGCGTCTTTATAATCATTACTGTGAACACTTTTTTTTATCGGGTAGAATGCTTATCCCTGTTTTATTCAGTTCTTTGTCTGATGTCGTGTCTTGTTACTTCATTTGTAACGTATTCCTCTATTTCCTTATGTTTCCTAATTCTCTGTACATCTTTATTCATTAGGTTCAGGTTGTTACATTCCCGGGTCTCAGAGTAGTGGCCTTATATAGGAGATGACTGATAGGGCCCAGCAGCACATTGTCCTCTGGCCAGCAGAGCCACATGCTCCAGGGGTGTCCCCTGTGTGGGCTGCACACACCTTTCTCTTAGGGCAGGGCCAACTGCTGTAGACAAGCTGGTAGGTGGTATTGGACCCTGGCCTAAATGGCTGTGAGCCCCTGCAGTATGTGATTGATTGCCATGGGTGTGCTGATATCCAAGGCAGCCCTCCATTATGGGTGGCTGTGTGGTGCTCCAGGTGCACAGGTGGACAGCGTAGGCCCCCCGTGTGTCGGGTTGTGAGGCCTTCTGGTGCGGGAGTGCTATGGGCATGGTGGTAAGTGGGGCAGGCCCCTGATTCTAATCAGTTCCAGGGAAGATTCTAAAATGTTGCTTGCCCATGTCTCAGTTCCTAGTGGGAGTCCCAGTCGCCTCTTGCCTTTCCAAGAAGCTCTCCGAGATTAGCAAGTGGGTCTGGCACACGTGTCTTTCACTCTATTGGCTCTGCACAGGGACTGAGAACATGTGAGATTTGTGTGTGCCCTATGAGAGCAGTCTCAGTTTCCTTTAGTCTCCAGATTTCCTGAAAATAAGCCCTGCAAGTTTTCAAAGCCAGACCTGCTGTGTTCTTTTCTTCCAGTGCAGGAACCCTGGGCTGAGCAGCCTAATGCCAGGCTCATACCCTTCCCTCCATGTGGAGGACCTATGCAATTGTGATATCTTCCAGCTGTGGGTCACTGTGCTATATGTGTGGGTTCCAATTAGACTGTGTTTCCAGTCCTCCTACCTGCCTTGTGGTTTCTCCTTCCTTATATCTTTAGTTGTGGAAAACATTCCCTGCTAGCCTTCAGAGATAATTTCCGTGTAAGTGGTTGTAATTTGGGTGTGTCTTTGGCAGCAGGGGAGCTCAGTGTCTTCCTACTCTATCCTCTTGATCCCCTCTCAAGAATTCTTTGAAAATATATGCATTTATTACTGTAAACATAACTCTTTGAATTGCAGTCTTGTTCCTGTATTCCATAAATTTAGGTACTTTGTGTTTCCAATTTTGTTTGCTTTAAGATTTCTTTTAAATTTCCGTTTTGATTTATTCCTGTATGCATTGGCTATTCAGGAGCTTATTGTTCAATTTCTAAGTGTTCTTGAATTTTCAATTATTCTTTTTAATATTGAATTTCAGTTTCATACCGTTGTGGTTGGAAATGATCCTTGATATGATTTCAATATTCTTGGATTTTTGAAGACTTGTTTTGTGGCTTAACATAGGATCTACCCTAGGCAATGTTCTATGTGTACTTAAGAACAATGGAAAGTTTGCTGCTGTTGAGTGGAATATACTGTAGATGTATGTTAGGTTCATTTGATATCAAGTGTGTGTTCAGGTTCAGTGTTTCCTGATTGATATTATGTCCGGATGACCTATACAGTGTTGAAAGTTGGGTATCGACGTTTCTTACCATTATTTTATTTCTGCACATTTTCCCCTTCACGTGGGTTAATATATTCTTTATATGTTGAGAGGCTCCAAAGCTGGATACATACATATTTATAATTGCCATGATTTCTTGATGAATTAATCCATTTATCATTATGTGATAACCTTCTTTCCTTTGAGAGGTTTGACTTCAAGTCTTTTTTATCTCAGAATAGACTAGTCAGTCAAGTATCATTTTCATGGAGTATTTTCTTCCCAATCTTTCAATTTTATGCTATATATGGATTAGAAGTTAACATGAATATCTTGTACACAGTATAATTGAACTTTCTTTAATCCATTCAGCCACCCTATGGATTATTTAAATTGAAGTATAGTTGATTTACAATATTACATTAGTCTCAGGGGTACAACATATGGATTGAATATTTTTATAGATCATGTTCCACTAAAGTGGTTACACAATAATGTCTATATTTCCCTGTGTTGTACTATATATCCTTGTTTGTTTATTTCATACATAGGGGTACTGGATTTAGAGAAACAAACTACTGTTTTTCCCTCCCGCTTTAAGTCGCCCCACCAGTAACCATTAATTTGTTCTCTGTGAGTCTATTTCTGTTTTGTTATATACATACATTTCTTGCATTTTTAGATTCTACAGAGAAGTGAGAACATAGTGTATTTGTCCTTCTCTAACTTAAGTAGGTATACATATTCTAGGCCTCTCCATGTTGTTGCAAATGGCAGAATTTGATCCTTTTTAATGGCTGAGTAATAGTCTATTGTGTATACATACCACATCTTCTTTATCCACTCATCTGTTGGTGGACATTTAGTTTGCTTCCATATGTTGGCAATTGTAAATAATGCTGCTATGAACATTGGGATGCATGTATCTTGTCAAATTGGTGTCTTCATTTTCTTTGGACATATACCCAGCAGTGGAATTGCTGGCTAATATGATAGTTCTACTTTTAGCTTTTATCAGGACCTCCATATTCTTTTCATAGTGGGTGTACCAACTTACAATCCCACCACCAGTGTACTAGGATTGCCTTCTCCATGTCATGAACAACATTTCATATTTGTACACTTTGGAATAATAGCCACGTTGAGAGGTGTGACCTGACGTCTCATTATGGGTTTGCTTGTGGATCATTCATTAAATTGAATTTACAAAAGAAGGTGATAGGCTGGATGTGATCTCCAGGTTTAGTTTGCTAATGCCTGGTATAGGTTAATTTGGGGAGAATTAATACCTTTACAACGTTATTTATTGCTTACATTTTTCAGGTTGACATTTAGTGATTGGAAACATTTAAAATTTTTTCTCCCTGAAGGATATATGAAGTCTGTTGGTTTGTTTCTGTTTTATAAATTTGTTCATTTCTATCATTTTTTAGACTCCACTATAAGTGATATCATATGATATTTGTCTTTTTCTATCTGACTTACTTCACTTAGAATGAAATAATGTCATTTGCAGCAACAGGAATGGACCTAGAGGTGATCATGCTTTTTCATTTCTGAGTAATATTTATTTGATTGTGTACATGTACAACTTCTTCGTTATCCATTCATCTGTTGATGGACATTTTGGTTGCCTCCATGCCTTGGCTATTGTAAACAGTGCCGCAGTGCATGTTTGGGTTTGGGTGCATTTGTCATTTTCATTTCTGGCTTTCTGCAGCTGTACACCCAGAAGTAAGACTGCTGGATGATATGGTAGCTCTATTTTTACTTTTAAAAGGCATCTCCATACTGTACTTTATAGTGGCTGTTACCAGCTTACATCACACCAACAGCATAGGAGGGTTCCCTTTTCTCCATGTCCTCTCCAGCATTTATTGGTTTGTACACTTTTTGATGATGGCCATTCTGACTGTGTGAGGTGATACCTTGTTGTAGTTTTGATTTGCATGTGTCTGTCCAATAATTCGAG
>NW_027135996.1:0-35024 GCF_039906515.1 Pseudorca crassidens | reverse complement strand
GCCAAACAGGAGGTTAAAGGGACTGACTCTCCAAGTCGGGAGGGTGTTAGTAAAGCGTCTGGAATGTTGCACCCGAGTACCAGTGTACGAAAACTGAGACATATTTGAACACGTCTCCCGATCACATGGTTGATCATACTCTAGGTTCCACATGCATGTTTTAGCTGAAGGAAGAATACCTTAAACCTGGGTAGTTGAAACCCGTGGAATGGGTACCATGCAATATGACTTCAAAGGGTCTTCATTTGCTCACCGAACCTCTCCAATCCTATCACTGCTGCGTTTATGCCCCTGTACACATGCTTGATTCTCTTTCGGAGACATAGCAATCCATAGGTTTTAAGATACTTACTAGTCAGGTACATTCTTAGGCATTTAATATGCGGTGTTGAGTCCATTTCGTTGAGCAAGAGGTAGCTCTTGTCTATTCCATATTTGGCTTAAGGAACTTTATCTGTGCTCATTTCAATCTCTGGTTTTATGCAGCACCCCAACTCACCTTTCCCCTTAAGCAAGCATAAGTTGGTTTTCTAAATTTGAGACCCTGTTCTGTTCTGTAATTCAGTTCCTGTGTAGCCAAGTTTACATTCCGTGTATTACTGATATCTTATGATGTTTCTTTTTCTGTGTGACTTATTTCAGTTAGAATCATCATACCTGAATCCACTCATTGTGCTGCTAAGGGCCTGATGACATAGATTTCATTGCTGAGTGATATTGCTTTGTAAGTAAATACCACAACTTCTTTATCCATTTTTCACTTTCTGCGATGTTGAACTTGTACTGTAAACGAGGTTCTTGTAAACAGAGGCGTCCCAAACTTTGGGGTGGCTGTGTCTTTTTGATTTTAATTTCCCTAAGCTATAGGACCATAAGTGGAAGTGCCCTAGGCTCTGTTGCTTTGTTTTTTAGATGTTTCAGGAAACACCATACACTTCTCCCGAGTGTCTGTTGGCAATTTACATCCCGCCCATCAGCATAACAAGGCTCCCAGTTCTCCATGGCCTGTCCTGCCTTTCTGGATTTTACACTTTTTTCAGATGGCCCTTTTGACCGGGGGGAAGTGAGACTTCATTGTAGTGCAGATTTCCTTTGCAAGCTTGCTTGGTTGGCCAAAAAGGGCGTATGCGTTTTTTCCTGAATATATTCAGGAAAAAACGCATACGCCCTTTTTGGCCAAGTGCATCATTGTGGACGTTCTGCCTCTTTTCCTATGCTTTCAATGCAATTCCAGTGTGCCTCCTGAAATCGGTTTCCTGCAATTCTGCCCCGCTTTCAAGTCCTCTTGGCAGCCTTACTTCAGTATATTTTTGGACGATAGCTGTCATTTATAACTCTGCAGGTTTGTGAATTACAGTGCCCCTGAGCTCCTTTCTTCAACTCGCTTTCTTTTGAGCTGGCCGCAACACTGCAGGATGGCTTCAGGCCCTAATCTGGTTCCGGCACGGCACGCTGAGCCTTTGGTTAATTCCTCTTCCTGGTGGGAAATGAGAGTCAAATTTGCCCGTCCAGACACCTCCAGCTAGTCTCTCATTGGTTCTCGCTATTCCTGTTCATCTTCCGCAGAAATTGCAAACTGGGCCAAACAGGAGGTTAAAGGGACTGACTCTCCAAGTCGGGAGGGTGTTAGTAAAGCGTCTGGAATGTTGCACCCGAGTACCAGGGTACGAAAACTGAGACATATTTGAACACGTCTCCCGATCACATGGTTGATCATACTCTAGGTTCCACATGCATGTTTTAGCTGAAGGAAGAATACCTTAAACCTGGGTAGTTGAAACCCGTGGAATGGGTACCATGCAATATGACTTCAAAGGGTCTTCATTTGCTCACCGAACCTCTCCAATCCTATCACTGCTGCGTTTATGCCCCTGTACACATGCTTGATTCTCTTTCGGAGACATAGCAATCCATAGGTTTTAAGATACTTACTAGTCAGGTACATTCTTAGGCATTTAATATGCGGTGTTGAGTCCATTTCGTTGAGCAAGAGGTAGCTCTTGTCTATTCCATATTTGGCTTAAGGAACTTTATCTGTGCTCATTTCAATCTCTGGTTTTATGCAGCACCCCAACTCACCTTTCCCCTTAAGCAAGCATAAGTTGGTTTTCTAAATTTGAGACCCTGTTCTGTTCTGTAATGCAGTTCCTGTGTAGCCAAGTTTACATTCCGTGTATTACTGATATCTTATGATGTTTCTTTTTCTGTGTGACTTATTTCAGTTAGAATCATCATACCTGAATCCACTCATTGTGCTGCTAAGGGCCTGATGACATAGATTTCATTGCTGAGTGATATTGCTTTGTAAGTAAATACCACAACTTCTTTATCCATTTTTCACTTTCTGCGATGTTGAACTTGTACTGTAAACGAGGTTCTTGTAAACAGAGGCGTCCCAAACTTTGGGGTGGCTGTGTCTTTTTGATTTTAATTTCCCTAAGCTATAGGACCATAAGTGGAAGTGCCCTAGGCTCTGTTGCTTTGTTTTTTAGATGTTTCAGGAAACACCATACACTTCTCCCGAGTGTCTGTTGGCAATTTACATCCCGCCCATCAGCATAACAAGGCTCCCAGTTCTCCATGGCCTGTCCTGCCTTTCTGGATTTTACACTTTTTTCAGATGGCCCTTTTGACCGCGGGGAAGTGAGACTTCATTGTAGTGCAGATTTCCTTTGCAAGCTTGCTTGGTTGGCCAAAAAGGGCGTATGCGATTTTTCCTGAATATATTCAGGAAAAAACGCATACGCCCTTTTTGGCCAAGTGCATCATTGTGGACATTCTGCCTCTTTTCCTATGCTTTCAATGCAATTCCAGTCTACCTCCTGAAATCGGTTTCCTGCAATTCTGCCCCGCATTCAAGTCCTCTTGGCAGCCTTACTTCAGTATATTTTTGGACGATAGCTGTCATTTATAACTCTGCAGGTTTGTGAATTACAGTGCCCCTGAGCTCCTTTCTTCAACTCGCTTTCTTTTGAGCTGGCCGCAACACCGCAGGATGGCTTCAGGCCCTAATCTGGTTCCGGCATGGCACGCTGAGCCTTTGGTTAATTCCTCTTCCTGGTGGGAAATGAGGGTTAAATTTGCCCGTCCAGACACCTCCAGCTAGTCTCTCATTGGTTCTCGCTATTCCTGTTCATCTTCCGCAGAAATTGCAAACTGGGCCAAACAGGAGGTTAAAGGCGCTGACTCTCCAAGTCGGGAGGGTGTTAGTAAAGCGTCTGGAATGTTGCACCCGAGTACCAGGGTACGAAACTGAGACATATTTGAACACGTCTCCCGATCACATGGTTGATCATACTCTAGTTTCCACATGCATGTTTTAGCTGAAGGAAGAATACCTTAAACCTGGGTAGTTGAAACCCGTGGAATGGGTACCATGTAATATGACTTCAGAGGGTCTTCATTTGCTCACCGAACCTCTCCAATCCTATCACTGCTGCGTTTATGCCCCTGTACACATGCTTGATTCTCTTTTGGAGACATAGCAATCCATAGGTTTTAAGATACTTACTAGTCAGGTACATTCTTAGGCGTTTAATATGCGGTGTTGAGTCCATTTTGTTGAGCAAGGAGTAGCTCTTGTCTATTCCATATTTGGCTTAAGGAACTTTATCTGTGCTCATTTCAATCTCTGGTTTTATGCAGCACCCCAACTCACCTTTCCCCTTAAGCAAGCATAAGTTGGTTTTCTAAATTTGAGTCCCTGTTCTGTTTTGGAATTCAGTTCCTCTGTAGCCAAGTTTACATTCCGTGTATTACTGATATCTTATGATGTTTCTTTTTCTGTGTGACTTATTTCAGTTAGAATCATCATACCTGAATCCACTCATTGTGCTGCTAAGGGCCTGATGACATAGATTTCATTGCTGAGTGATATTGCTTTGTAAGTAAATACCACAACTTCTTTATCCATTTTTCACTTTCTGCGATGTTGAACTTGTACTGTAAACGAGGTTCTTGTAAACAGAGGCGTCCCAAACTTTGGGGTGGCTGTGTCTTTTTGATTTTAATTTCCCTAAGCTATAGGACCATAAGTGGAAGTGCCCTAGGCTCTGTTGCTTTGTTTTTTAGATGTTTCAGGAAACACCATACACTTCTCCCGAGTGTCTGTTGGCAATTTACATCCCGCCCATCAGCATAACAAGGCTCCCAGTTCTCCATGGCCTGTCCTGCCTTTCTGGATTTTACACTTTTTTCAGATGGCCCTTTTGACCGGGGGGAAGTGAGACTTCATTGTAGTGCAGATTTCCTTTGCAAGCTTGCTTGGTTGGCCAAAAAGGGCGTATGCGTTTTTTCCTGAATATATTCAGGAAAAAACACATACGCCCTTTTTGGCCAAGTGCATCATTGTGGACGTTCTGCCTCTTTTCCTATGCTTTCAATGCAATTCCAGTCTACCTCCTGAAATCGGTTTCCTGCAATTCTGCCCCGCTTTCAAGTCCTCTTGGCAGCCTTACTTCAGTATATTTTTGGACGATAGCTGTCATTTATAACTCTGCAGGTTTGTGAATTACAGTGCCCCTGAGCTCCTTTCTTCAACTCGCTTTCTTTTGAGCTGGCCGCAACACCGCAGGATGGCTTCAGGCCCTAATCTGGTTCCGGCACGGCACGCTGAGCCTTTGGTTAATTCCTCTTCCTGGTGGGAAATGAGAGTTAAATTTGCCCGTCCAGACACCTCCAGCTAGTCTCTCATTGGTTCTCGCTATTCCTGTTCATCTTCCGCAGAAATTGCAAACTGGGCCAAACAGGAGGTTAAAGGGACTGACTCTCCAAGTCGGGAGGGTGTTAGTAAAGCGTCTGGAATGTTGCACCCGAGTACCAGGGTACGAAAACTGAGACATATTTGAACACGTCTCCCAATCACATGGTTGATCATACTCTAGGTTCCACATGCATGTTTTAGCTGAAGGAAGAATACCTTAAACCTGGGTAGTTGAAACCCGTGGAATGGGTACCATGCAATATGACTTCAAAGGGTCTTCATTTGCTCACCGAACCTCTCCAATCCTATCACTGCTGCGTTTATGCCCCTGTACACATGCTTGATTCTCTTTCGGAGACATAGCAATCCATAGGTTTTAAGATACTTACTAGTCAGGTACATTCTTAGGCATTTAATATGCGGTGTTGAGTCCATTTCGTTGAGCAAGAGGTAGCTCTTGTCTATTCCATATTTGGCTTAAGGAACTTTATCTGTGCTCATTTCAATCTCTGGTTTTATGCAGCACCCCAACTCACCTTTCCCCTTAAGCAAGCATAAGTTGGTTTTCTAAATTTGAGACCCTGTTCTGTTCTGTAATTCAGTTCCTGTGTAGCCAAGTTTACATTCCGTGTATTACTGATATCTTATGATGTTTCTTTTTCTGTGTGACTTATTTCAGTTAGAATCATCATACCTGAATCCACTCATTGTGCTGCTAAGGGCCTGATGACATAGATTTCATTGCTGAGTGATATTGCTTTGTAAGTAAATACCACAACTTCTTTATCCATTTTTCACTTTCTGCGATGTTGAACTTGTACTGTAAACGAGGTTCTTGTAAACAGAGGCGTCCCAAACTTTGGGGTGGCTGTGTCTTTTTGATTTTAATTTCCCTAAGCTATAGGACCATAAGTGGAAGTGCCCTAGGCTCTGTTGCTTTGTTTTTTAGATGTTTCAGGAAACACCATACACTTCTCCCGAGTGTCTGTTGGCAATTTACATCCCGCCCATCAGCATAACAAGGCTCCCAGTTCTCCATGGCCTGTCCTGCCTTTCTGGATTTTACACTTTTTTCAGATGGCCCTTTTGACCGCGGGGAAGTGAGACTTCATTGTAGTGCAGATTTCCTTTGCAAGCTTGCTTGGTTGGCCAAAAAGGGCGTATGCGTTTTTTCCTGAATATATTCAGGAAAAAACGCATACGCCCTTTTTGGCCAAGTGCATCATTGTGGACGTTCTGCCTCTTTTCCTATGCTTTCAATGCAATTCCAGTCTACCTCCTGAAATCGGTTTCCTGCAATTCTGCCCCGCATTCAAGTCCTCTTGGCAGCCTTACTTCAGTATATTTTTGGACGATAGCTGTCATTTATAACTCTGCAGGTTTGTGAATTACAGTGCCCCTGAGCTCCTTTCTTCAACTCGCTTTCTTTTGAGCTGGCCGCAACACCGCAGGATGGCTTCAGGCCCTAATCTGGTTCCGGCATGGCACGCTGAGCCTTTGGTTAATTCCTCTTCCTGGTGGGAAATGAGGGTTAAATTTGCCCGTCCAGACACCTCCAGCTAGTCTCTCATTGGTTCTCGCTATTCCTGTTCATCTTCCGCAGAAATTGCAAACTGGGCCAATCAGGAGGTTAAAGGCGCTGACTCTCCAAGTCGGGAGGGTGTTAGTAAAGCGTCTGGAATGTTGCACCCGAGTACCAGGGTACGAAAACTGAGACATATTTGAACACGTCTCCCGATCACATGGTTGATCATACTCTAGGTTCCACATGCATGTTTTAGCTGAAGGAAGAATACCTTAAACCTGGGTAGTTGAAACCCGTGGAATGGGTACCATGTAATATGACTTCAGAGGGTCTTCATTTGCTCACCGAACCTCTCCAATCATATCACTGCTGCGTTTATGCCCCTGTACACATGCTTGATTCTCTTTTGGAGACATAGCAATCCATAGGTTTTAAGATACTTACTAGTCAGGTACATTCTTAGGCGTTTAATATGCGGTGTTGAGTCCATTTTGTTGAGCAAGGAGTAGCTCTTGTCTATTCCATATTTGGCTTAAGGAACTTTATCTGTGCTCATTTCAATCTCTGGTTTTATGCAGCACCCCAACTCACCTTTCCCCTTAAGCAAGCATAAGTTGGTTTTCTAAATTTGAGTCCCTGTTCTGTTTTGGAATTCAGTTCCTGTGTAGCCAAGTTTACATTCCGTGTATTACTGATATCTTATGATGTTTCTTTTTCTGTGTGACTTATTTCAGTTAGAATCATCATACCTGAATCCACTCATTGTGCTGCTAAGGGCCTGATGACATAGATTTCATTGCTGAGTGATATTGCTTTGTAAGTAAATACCACAACTTCTTTATCCATTTTTCACTTTCTGCGATGTTGAACTTGTACTGTAAACGAGGTTCTTGTAAACAGAGGCGTCCCAAACTTTGGGGTGGCTGTGTCTTTTTGATTTTAATTTCCCTAAGCTATAGGACCATAAGTGGAAGTGCCCTAGGCTCTGTTGCTTTGTTTTTTAGATGTTTCAGGAAACACCATACACTTCTCCCGAGTGTCTGTTGGCAATTTACATCCCGCCCATCAGCATAACAAGGCTCCCAGTTCTCCATGGCCTGTCCTGCCTTTCTGGATTTTACACTTTTTTCAGATGGCCCTTTTGACCGGGGGGAAGTGAGACTTCATTGTAGTGCAGATTTCCTTTGCAAGCTTGCTTGGTTGGCCAAAAAGGGCGTATGCGTTTTTTCCTGAATATATTCAGGAAAAAACGCATACGCCCTTTTTGGCCAAGTGCATCATTGTGGACATTCTGCCTCTTTTCCTATGCTTTCAATGCAATTCCAGTCTACCTCCTGAAATCGGTTTCCTGCAATTCTGCCCCGCTTTCAAGTCCTCTTGGCAGCCTTACTTCAGTATATTTTTGGACGATAGCTGTCATTTATAACTCTGCAGGTTTGTGAATTACAGTGCCCCTGAGCTCCTTTCTTCAACTCGCTTTCTTTTGAGCTGGCCGCAACACCGCAGGATGGCTTCAGGCCCTAATCTGGTTCCGGCACGGCACGCTGAGCCTTTGGTTAATTCCTCTTCCTGGTGGGAAATGAGAGTTAAATTTGCCCGTCCAGACACCTCCAGCTAGTCTCTCATTGGTTCTCGCTATTCCTGTTCATCTTCCGCAGAAATTGCAAACTGGGCCAAACAGGAGGTTAAAGGGACTGACTCTCCAAGTCGGGAGGGTGTTAGTAAAGCGTCTGGAATGTTGCACCCGAGTACCAGGGTACGAAAACTGAGACATATTTGAACACGTCTCCCAATCACATGGTTGATCATACTCTAGGTTCCACATGCATGTTTTACCTGAAGGAAGAATACCTTAAACCTGGGTAGTTGAAACCCGTGGAATGGGTACCATGCAATATGACTTCAAAGGGTCTTCATTTGCTCACCGAACCTCTCCAATCCTATCACTGCTGCGTTTATGCCCCTGTACACATGCTTGATTCTCTTTCGGAGACATAGCAATCCATAGGTTTTAAGATACTTACTAGTCAGGTACATTCTTAGGCATTTAATATGCGGTGTTGAGTCCATTTCGTTGAGCAAGAGGTAGCTCTTGTCTATTCCATATTTGGCTTAAGGAACTTTATCTGTGCTCATTTCAATCTCTGGTTTTATGCAGCACCCCAACTCACCTTTCCCCTTAAGCAAGCATAAGTTGGTTTTCTAAATTTGAGACCCTGTTCTGTTCTGTAATTCAGTTCCTGTGTAGCCAAGTTTACATTCCGTGTATTACTGATATCTTATGATGTTTCTTTTTCTGTGTGACTTATTTCAGTTAGAATCATCATACCTGAATCCACTCATTGTGCTGCTAAGGGCCTGATGACATAGATTTCATTGCTGAGTGATATTGCTTTGTAAGTAAATACCACAACTTCTTTATCCATTTTTCACTTTCTGCGATGTTGAACTTGTACTGTAAACGAGGTTCTTGTAAACAGAGGCGTCCCAAACTTTGGGGTGGCTGTGTCTTTTTGATTTTAATTTCCCTAAGCTATAGGACCATAAGTGGAAGTGCCCTAGGCTCTGTTGCTTTGTTTTTTAGATGTTTCAGGAAACACCATACACTTCTCCCGAGTGTCTGTTGGCAATTTACATCCCGCCCATCAGCATAACAAGGCTCCCAGTTCTCCATGGCCTGTCCTGCCTTTCTGGATTTTACACTTTTTTCAGATGGCCCTTTTGACCGCGGGGAAGTGAGACTTCATTGTAGTGCAGATTTCCTTTGCAAGCTTGCTTGGTTGGCCAAAAAGGGCGTATGCGTTTTTTCCTGAATATATTCAGGAAAAAACGCATACGCCCTTTTTGGCCAAGTGCATCATTGTGGACGTTCTGCCTCTTTTCCTATGCTTTCAATGCAATTCCAGTCTACCTCCTGAAATCGGTTTCCTGCAATTCTGCCCCGCTTTCAAATCCTCTTGGCAGCCTTACTTCAGTATATTTTTGGACGATAGCTGTCATTTATAACTCTGCAGGTTTGTGAATTACAGTGCCCCTGAGCTCCTTTCTTCAACTCGCTTTCTTTTGAGCTGGCCGCAACACCGCAGGATGGCTTCAGGCCCTAATCTGGTTCCGGCATGGCACGCTGAGCCTTTGGTTAATTCCTCTTCCTGGTGGGAAATGAGGGTTAAATTTGCCCGTCCAGACACCTCCAGCTAGTCTCTCATTGGTTCTCGCTATTCCTGTTCATCTTCCGCAGAAATTGCAAACTGGGCCAAACAGGAGGTTAAAGGCGCTGACTCTCCAAGTCGGGAGGGTGTTAGTAAAGCGTCTGGAATGTTGCACCCGAGTACCAGGGTTCAAAACTGAGACATATTTGAACACGTCTCCCGATCACATGGTTGATCATACTCTAGGTTCCACATGCATGTTTTAGCTGAAGGAAGAATACCTTAAACCTGGGTAGTTGAAACCCGTGGAATGGGTACCATTTAATATGACTTCAGAGGGTCTTCATTTGCTCACCGAACCTCTCCAATCCTATCACTGCTGCGTTTATGCCCCTGTACACATGCTTGATTCTCTTTTGGAGACATAGCAATCCATAGGTTTTAAGATACTTACTAGTCAGGTACATTCTTAGGCGTTTAATATGCAGTGTTTAGTCCATTTTGTTGAGCAAGGAGTAGCTCTTGTCTATTCCATATTTGGCTTAAGGAACTTTATCTGTGCTCATTTCAATCTCTGGTTTTATGCAGCACCCCAACTCACCTTTACCCTTAAGCAAGCATAAGTTGGTTTTCTAAATTTGAGTCCCTGTTCTGTTTTGGAATTCAGTTCCTGTGTAGCCAAGTTTACATTCCGTTTATTAGTGATATCTTATGATATTTCTTTTTCTGTGTGACTTATTTCAGTTAGAATCATCGTACCTGAATCCACTCATTGTGCTGCTAAGGGCCTGATGACATAGATTTCATTGCTGAGTGATATTGCTTTGTAAGTAAATACCACAACTTCTTTATCCATTTTTCACTTTCTGCGATGTTGAACTTGTACTGTAAACGAGGTTCTTGTAAACAGAGGCGTCCCAAACTTTGGGGTGGCTGTGTCTTTTTGATTTTAATTTCCCTAAGCTATAGGACCATAAGTGGAAGTGCCCTAGGCTCTGTTGCTTTGTTTTTTAGATGTTTCAGGAAACACCATACACTTCTCCCGAGTGTCTGTTGGCAATTTACATCCCGCCCATCAGCATAACAAGGCTCCCAGTTCTCCATGGCCTGTCCTGCCTTTCTGGATTTTACACTTTTTTCAGATGGCCCTTTTGACCGGGGGGAAGTGAGACTTCATTGTAGTGCAGATTTCCTTTGCAAGCTTGCTTGGTTGGCCAAAAAGGGCGTATGCGTTTTTTCCTGAATATATTCAGGAAAAAACGCATACGCCCTTTTTGGCCAAGTGCATCATTGTGGACGTTCTGCCTCTTTTCCTATGCTTTCAATGCAATTCCAGTCTACCTCCTGAAATCGGTTTCCTGCAATTCTGCCCCGCTTTCAAGTCCTCTTGGCAGCCTTACTTCAGTATATTTTTGGACGATAGCTGTCATTTATAACTCTGCAGGTTTGTGAATTACAGTGCCCCTGAGCTCCTTTCTTCAACTCGCTTTCTTTTGAGCTGGCCGCAACACCGCAGGATGGCTTCAGGCCCTAATCTGGTTCCGGCATGGCACGCTGAGCCTTTGGTTAATTCCTCTTCCTGGTGGGAAATGAGGGTTAAATTTGCCCGTCCAGACACCTCCAGCTAGTCTCTCATTGGTTCTCGCTATTCCTGTTCATCTTCCGCAGAAATTGCAAACTGGGCCAAACAGGAGGTTAAAGGCGCTGACTCTCCAAGTCGGGAGGGTGTTAGTAAAGCGTCTGGAATGTTGCACCCGAGTACCAGGGTACGAAACTGAGACATATTTGAACACATCTCCCGATCACATGGTTGATCATACTCTAGGTTCCACATGCATGTTTTAGCTGAAGGAAGAATACCTTAAACCTGGGTAGTTGAAACCCGTGGAATGGGTACCATGTAATATGACTTCAGAGGGTCTTCATTTGCTCACCGAACCTCTCCAATCCTATCACTGCTGCGTTTATGCCCCTGTACACATGCTTGATTCTCTTTTGGAGACATAGCAATCCATAGGTTTTAAGATACTTACTAGTCAGGTACATTCTTAGGCGTTTAATATGGGGTGTTGAGTCCATTTTGTTGAGCAAGGAGTAGCTCTTGTCTATTCCATATTTGGCTTAAGGAACTTTATCTGTGCTCATTTCAATCTCTGGTTTTATGCAGCACCCCAACTCACCTTTACCCTTAAGCAAGCATAAGTTGGTTTTCTAAATTTGAGTCCCTGTTCTGTTTTGGAATTCAGTTCCTGTGTAGCCAAGTTTACATTCCGTTTATTAGTGATATCTTATGATATTTCTTTTTCTGTGTGACTTATTTCAGTTAGAATCATCGTACCTGAATCCACTCATTGTGCTGCTAAGGGCCTGATGACATAGATTTCATTGCTGAGTGATATTGCTTTGTAAGTAAATACCACAACTTCTTTATCCATTTTTCACTTTCTGCGATGTTGAACTTGTACTGTAAACGAGGTTCTTGTAAACAGAGGCGTCCCAAACTTTGGGGTGGCTGTGTCTTTTTGATTTTAATTTCCCTAAGCTATAAGACCATAAGTGGAAGTGCCCTAGGCTCTGTTGCTTTGTGTTTTAGATGTTTCAGGAAACACCATACACTTCTCCCGAGTGTCTGTTGGCAATTTACATCCCGCCCATCAGCATAACAAGGCTCCCAGTTCTCCATGGCCTGTCCTGCCTTTCTGGATTTTACACTTTTTTCAGATGGCCCTTTTGACCGGGGGGAAGTGAGACTTCATTGTAGTGCAGATTTCCTTTGCAAGCTTGCTTGGTTGGCCAAAAAGGGCGTATGCGTTTTTTCCTGAATATATTCAGGAAAAAACGCATATGCCCTTTTTGGCCAAGTGCATCACTGTGGACGTTCTGCCTCTTTTCCTATGCTTTCAATGCAATTCCAGTCTGCCTCCTGAAATCGGTTTCCTGCAATTCTGCCCCGCTTTCAAGTCCTCTTGGCAGCCTTACTTCAGTATATTTTTGGACGATAGCTGTCATTTATAACTCTGCAGGTTTGTGAATTACAGTGCCCCTGAGCTCCTTTCTTCAACTCGCTTTCTTTTGAGCTGGCCGCAACACCGCAGGATGGCTTCAGGCCCTAATCTGGTTCCGGCACGGCACGCTGAGCCTTTGGTTAATTCCTCTTCCTGGTGGGAAATGAGAGTTAAATTTGCCCGTCCAGACACCTCCAGCTAGTCTCTCATTGGTTCTCGCTATTCCTGTTCATCTTCCGCAGAAATTGCAAACTGGGCCAAACAGGAGGTTAAAGGGACTGACTCTCCAAGTCGGGAGGGTGTTAGTAAAGCGTCTGGAATGTTGCACCCGAGTACCAGGGTACGCAAACTGAGACATATTTGAACACGTCTCCCGATCACATGGTTGATCATACTCTAGGTTCCACATGCATGTTTTAGCTGAAGGAAGAATACCTTAAACCTGGGTAGTTGAAACCCGTGGAATGGGTACCATGCAATATGACTTCAAAGGGTCTTCATTTGCTCACCGAACCTCTCCAATCCTATCACTGCTGCGTTTATGCCCCTGTACACATGCTTGATTCTCTTTCGGAGACATAGCAATCCATAGGTTTTAAGATACTTACTAGTCAGGTACATTCTTAGGCATTTAATATGCGGTGTTGAGTCCATTTCGTTGAGCAAGAGGTAGCTCTTGTCTATTCCATATTTGGCTTAAGGAACTTTATCTGTGCTCATTTCAATCTCTGGTTTTATGCAGCACCCCAACTCACCTTTCCCCTTAAGCAAGCATAAGTTGGTTTTCTAAATTTGAGACCCTGTTCTGTTCTGTAATTCAGTTCCTGTGTAGCCAAGTTTACATTCCATGTATTACTGATATCTTATGATGTTTCTTTTTCTGTGTGACTTATTTCAGTTAGAATCATCATACCTGAATCCACTCATTGTGCTGCTAAGGGCCTGATGACATAGATTTCATTGCTGAGTGATATTGCTTTGTAAGTAAATACCACAACTTCTTTATCCATTTTTCACTTTCTGCGATGTTGAACTTGTACTGTAAACGAGGTTCTTGTAAACAGAGGCGTCCCAAACTTTGGGGTGGCTGTGTCTTTTTGATTTTAATTTCCCTAAGCTATAGGACCATAAGTGGAAGTGCCCTAGGCTCTGTTGCTTTGTTTTTTAGATGTTTCAGGAAACACCATACACTTCTCCCGAGTGTCTGTTGGCAATTTACATCCCGCCCATCAGCATAACAAGGCTCCCAGTTCTCCATGGCCTGTCCTGCCTTTCTGGATTTTACACTTTTTTTCAGATGGCCCTTTTGACCGGGGGGAAGTGAGACTTCATTGTAGTGCAGATTTCCTTTGCAAGCTTGCTTGGTTGGCCAAAAAGGGCGTATGCGTTTTTTCCTGAATATATTCAGGAAAAAACGCATACGCCCTTTTTGGCCAAGTGCATCATTGTGGACGTTCTGCCTCTTTTCCTATGCTTTCAATGCAATTCCAGTCTACCTCCTGAAATCGGTTTCCTGCAATTCTGCCCCGCTTTCAAGTCCTCTTGGCAGCCTTACTTCAGTATATTTTTGGACGATAGCTGTCATTTATAACTCTGCAGGTTTGTGAATTACAGTGCCCCTGAGCTCCTTTCTTCAACTCGCTTTCTTTTGAGCTGGCCGCAACACCGCAGGATGGCTTCAGGCCCTAATCTGGTTCCGGCACGGCACGCTGAGCCTTTGGTTAATTCCTCTTCCTGGTGGGAAATGAGAGTTAAATTTGCCCGTCCAGACACCTCCAGCTAGTCTCTCATTGGTTCTCGCTATTCCTGTTCATCTTCCGCAGAAATTGCAAACTGGGCCAAACAGGAGGTTAAAGGCGCTGACTCTCCAAGTCGGGAGGGTGTTAGTAAAGCGTCTGGAATGTTGCACCCGAGTACCAGGGTACGAAAACTGAGACATATTTGAACACGACTCCCAATCACATGGTTGATCATACTCTAGGTTCCACATGCATGTTTTAGCTGAAGGAAGAATACCTTAAACCTGGGTAGTTGAAACCCGTGGAATGGGTACCATGCAATATGACTTCAAAGGGTCTTCATTTGCTCACCGAACCTCTCCAATCCTATCACTGCTGCGTTTATGCCCCTGTACACATGCTTGATTCTCTTTCGGAGACATAGCAATCCATAGGTTTTAAGATACTTACTAGTCAGGTACATTCTTAGGCGTTTAATATGCGGTGTTGAGTCCATTTCGTTGAGCAAGGAGTAGCTCTTGTCTATTCCATATTTGGCTTAAGGAACTTTATCTGTGCTCATTTCAATCTCTGGTTTTATGCAGCACCCCAACTCACCTTTCCCCTTAAGCAAGCATAAGTTGGTTTTCTAAATTTGAGACCCTGTTCTGTTCTGTAATTCAGTTCCTGTGTAGCCAAGTTTACATTCCGTGTATTACTGATATCTTATGATGTTTCTTTTTCTGTGTGACTTATTTCAGTTAGAATCATCATACCTGAATCCACTCATTGTGCTGCTAAGGGCCTGATGACATAGATTTCATTGCTGAGTGATATTGCTTTGTAAGTAAATACCACAACTTCTTTATCCATTTTTCACTTTCTGCGATGTTGAACTTGTACTGTAAACGAGGTTCTTGTAAACAGAGGCATCCCAAACTTTGGGGTGGCTGTGTCTTTTTGATTTTAATTTCCCTAAGCTATAGGACCATAAGTGGAAGTGCCCTAGGCTCTGTTGCTTTGTGTTTTAGATGTTTCAGGAAACACCATACACTTCTCCCGAGTGTCTGTTGGCAATTTACATCCCGCCCATCAGCATAACAAGGCTCCCAGTTCTCCATGGCCTGTCCTGCCTTTCTGGATTTTACACTTTTTTCAGATGGCCCTTTTGACCGGGGGGAAGTGAGACTTCATTGTAGTGCAGATTTCCTTTGCAAGCTTGCTTGGTTGGCCAAAACGGGCGTATGCGTTTCTTCCTGAATATATTCAGGAAAAAACGCATACGCCCTTTATGGCCAAGTGCATCATTGTGGACGTTCTGCCTCTTTTCCTATGCTTTCAATGCAATTCCAGTCTACCTCCTGAAATCGGTTTCCTGCAATTCTGCCCCGCTTTCAAGTCCTCTTGGCAGCCTTACTTCAGTATATTTTTGGACGATAGCTGTCATTTATAACTCTGCAGGTTTGTGAATTACAGTGTCCCTGAGCTCCTTTCTTCAACTCGCTTTATTTTGAGCTGGCCGCAACACCGCAGGATGGCTTCAGGCCCTAATCTGGTTCCGGCACGGCACGCTGAGCCTTTGGTTAATTCCTCTTCCTGGTGGGAAATGAGAGTTAAATTTGCCCGTCCAGACACCTCCAGCTAGTCTCTCATTGGTTCTCGCTATTCCTGTTCATCTTCCGCAGAAATTGCAAACTGGGCCAAACAGGAGGTTAAAGGGACTGACTCTCCAAGTCGGGAGGGTGTTAGTAAAGCGTCTGGAATGTTGCACCCGAGTACCAGGGTACGAAAACTGAGACATATTTGAACACGTCTCCCGATCACATGGTTGATCATACTCTAGGTTCCACATGCATGTTTTAGCTGAAGGAAGAATACCTTAAACCTGGGTAGTTGAAACCCGTGGAATGGGTACCATGCAATATGACTTCAAAGGGTCTTCATTTGCTCACCGAACCTCTCCAATCCTATCACTGCTGCGTTTATGCCCCTGTACACATGCTTGATTCTCTTTCGGAGACATAGCAATCCATAGGTTTTAACATACTTACTAGTCAGGTACATTCTTAGGCGTTTAATATGCGGTGTTGAGTCCATTTCGTTGAGCAAGGAGTAGCTCTTGTCTATTCCATATTTGGCTTAAGGAACTTTATCTGTGCTCATTTCAATCTCTGGTTTTATGCAGCACCCCAACTCACCTTTCCCCTTAAGCAAGCATAAGTTGGTTTTCTAAATTTGAGACCCTGTTCTGTTCTGTAATTCAGTTCCTGTGTAGCCAAGTTTACATTCCGTGTATTACTGATATCTTATGATGTTTCTTTTTCTGTGTGACTTATTTCAGTTAGAATCATCATACCTGAATCCACTCATTGTGCTGCTAAGGGCCTGATGACATAGATTTCATTGCTGAGTGATATTGCTTTGTAAGTAAATACCACAACTTCTTTATCCATTTTTCACTTTCTGCGATGTTGAACTTGTACTGTAAACGAGGTTCTTGTAAACAGAGGCGTCCCAAACTTTGGGGTGGCTGTGTCTTTTTGATTTTAATTTCCCTAAGCTATAGGACCATAAGTGGAAGTGCCCTAGGCTCTGTTGCTTTGTTTTTTAGATGTTTCAGGAAACACCATACACTTCTCCCGAGTGTCTGTTGGCAATTTACATCCCGCCCATCAGCATAACAAGGCTCCCAGTTCTCCATGGCCTGTCCTGCCTTTCTGGATTTTACACTTTTTTCAGATGGCCCTTTTGACCGCGGGGAAGTGAGACTTCATTGTAGTGCAGATTTCCTTTGCAAGCTTGCTTGGTTGGCCAAAAAGGGCGTATGCGTTTTTTCCTGAATATATTCAGGAAAAAACGCATACGCCCTTTTTGGCCAAGTGCATCATTGTGGACGTTCTGCCTCTTTTCCTATGCTTTCAATGCAATTCCAGTCTACCTCCTGAAATCGGTTTCCTGCAATTCTGCCCCGCTTTCAAGTCCTCTTGGCAGCCTTACTTCAGTATATTTTTGGACGATAGCTGTCATTTATAACTCTGCAGGTTTGTGAATTACAGTGCCCCTGAGCTCCTTTCTTCAACTCGCTTTCTTTTGAGCTGGCCGCAACACCGCAGGATGGCTTCAGGCCCTAATCTGGTTCCGGCACGGCACGCTGAGCCTTTGGTTAATTCCTCTTCCTGGTGGGAAATGAGAGTTAAATTTGCCCGTCCAGACACCTCCAGCTAGTCTCTCATTGGTTCTCGCTATTCCTGTTCATCTTCCGCAGAAATTGCAAACTGGGCCAAACAGGAGGTTAAAGGGACTGACTCTCCAAGTCGGGAGGGTGTTAGTAAAGCGTCTGGAATGTTGCACCCGAGTACCAGGGTACGAAAACTGAGACATATTTGAACACGTCTCCCGATCACATGGTTGATCATACTCTAGGTTCCACATGCATGTTTTAGCTGAAGGAAGAATACCTTAAACCTGGGTAGTTGAAACCCGTGGAATGGGTACCATGCAATATGACTTCAAAGGGTCTTCATTTGCTCACCGAACCTCTCCAATCCTATCACTGCTGCGTTTATGCCCCTGTACACATGCTTGATTCTCTTTCGGAGACATAGCAATCCATAGGTTTTAAGATACTTACTAGTCAGGTACATTCTTAGGCATTTAATATGCGGTGTTGAGTCCATTTTGTTGAGCAAGGAGTAGCTCTTGTCTATTCCATATTTGGCTTAAGGAACTTTATCTGTGCTCATTTCAATCTCTGGTTTTATGCAGCACCCCAACTCACCTTTCCCCTTAAGCAAGCATAAGTTGGTTTTCTAAATTTGAGACCCTGTTCTGTTCTGTAATTCAGTTCCTGTGTAGCCAAGTTTACATTCCGTGTATTACTGATATCTTATGATGTTTCTTTTTCTGTGTGACTTATTTCAGTTAGAATCATCATACCTGAATCCACTCATTGTGCTGCTAAGGGCCTGATGACATAGATTTCATTGCTGAGTGATATTGCTTTGTAAGTAAATACCACAACTTCTTTATCCATTTTTCACTTTCTGCGATGTTGAACTTGTACTGTAAACGAGGTTCTTGTAAACAGAGGCGTCCCAAACTTTGGGGTGGCTGTGTCTTTTTGATTTTAATTTCCCTAAGCTATAGGACCATAAGTGGAAATGCCCTAGGCTCTGTTGCTTTGTTTTTTAGATGTTTCAGGAAACACCATACACTTCTCCCGAGTGTCTGTTGGCAATTTACATCCCGCCCATCAGCATAACAAGGCTCCCAGTTCTCCATGGCCTGTCCTGCCTTTCTGGATTTTACACTTTTTTCAGATGGCCCTTTTGACCGGGGGGAAGTGAGACTTCATTGTAGTGCAGATTTCCTTTGCAAGCTTGCTTGGTTGGCCAAAACGGGCGTATGCGTTTCTTCCTGAATATATTCAGGAAAAAACGCATACGCCCTTTATGGCCAAGTGCATCATTGTGGACGTTCTGCCTCTTTTCCTATGCTTTCAATGCAATTCCAGTCTACCTCCTGAAATCGGTTTCCTGCAATTCTGCCCCGCTTTCAAGTCCTCTTGGCAGCCTTACTTCAGTATATTTTTGGACGATAGCTGTCATTTATAACTCTGCAGGTTTGTGAATTACAGTGTCCCTGAGCTCCTTTCTTCAACTCGCTTTCTTTTGAGCTGGCCGCAACACCGCAGGATGGCTTCAGGCCCTAATCTGGTTCCGGCACGGCACGCTGAGCCTTTGGTTAATTCCTCTTCCTGGTGGGAAATGAGAGTTAAATTTGCCCGTCCAGACACCTCCAGCTAGTCTCTCATTGGTTCTCGCTATTCCTGTTCATCTTCCGCAGAAATTGCAAACTGGGCCAAACAGGAGGTTAAAGGGACTGACTCTCCAAGTCGGGAGGGTGTTAGTAAAGCGTCTGGAATGTTGCACCCGAGTACCAGGGTACGAAAACTGAGACATATTTGAACACGTCTCCCGATCACATGGTTGATCATACTCTAGGTTCCACATGCATGTTTTAGCTGAAGGAAGAATACCTTAAACCTGGGTAGTTGAAACCCGTGGAATGGGTACCATGCAATATGACTTCAAAGGGTCTTCATTTGCTCACCGAACCTCTCCAATCCTATCACTGCTGCGTTTATGCCCCTGTACACATGCTTGATTCTCTTTCGGAGACATAGCAATCCATAGGTTTTAAGATACTTACTAGTCAGGTACATTCTTAGGCATTTAATATGCGGTGTTGAGTCCATTTCGTTGAGCAAGGAGTAGCTCTTGTCTATTCCATATTTGGCTTAAGGAACTTTATCTGTGCTCATTTCAATCTCTGGTTTTATGCAGCACCCCAACTCACCTTTCCCCTTAAGCAAGCATAAGTTGGTTTTCTAAATTTGAGACCCTGTTCTGTTCTGTAATTCAGTTCCTGTGTAGCCAAGTTTACATTCCGTGTATTACTGATATCTTATGATGTTTCTTTTTCTGTGTGACTTATTTCAGTTAGAATCATCATACCTGAATCCACTCATTGTGCTGCTAAGGGCCTGATGACATAGATTTCATTGCTGAGTGATATTGCTTTGTAAGTAAATACCACAACTTCTTTATCCATTTTTCACTTTCTGCGATGTTGAACTTGTACTGTAAACGAGGTTCTTGTAAACAGAGGCGTCCCAAACTTTGGGGTGGCTGTGTCTTTTTGATTTTAATTTCCCTAAGCTATAGGACCATAAGTGGAAGTGCCCTAGGCTCTGTTGCTTTGTTTTTTAGATGTTTCAGGAAACACCATACACTTCTCCCGAGTGTCTGTTGGCAATTTACATCCCGCCCATCAGCATAACAAGGCTCCCAGTTCTCCATGGCCTGTCCTGCCTTTCTGGATTTTACACTTTTTTCAGATGGCCCTTTTGACCGGGGGGAAGTGAGACTTCATTGTAGTGCAGATTTCCTTTGCAAGCTTGCTTGGTTGGCCAAAAAGGGCGTATGCGTTTTTTCCTGAATATATTCAGGAAAAAACGCATACGCCCTTTTTGGCCAAGTGCATCATTGTGGACGTTCTGCCTCTTTTCCTATGCTTTCAATGCAATTCCAGTCTACCTCCTGAAATCGGTTTCCTGCAATTCTGCCCCGCTTTCAAGTCCTCTTGGCAGCCTTACTTCAGTATATTTTTGGACGATAGCTGTCATTTATAACTCTGCAGGTTTGTGAATTACAGTGCCCCTGAGCTCCTTTCTTCAACTCGCTTTCTTTTGAGCTGGCCGCAACACCGCAGGATGGCTTCAGGCCCTAATCTGGTTCCGGCACGGCACGCTGAGCCTTTGGTTAATTCCTCTTCCTGGTGGGAAATGAGAGTTAAATTTGCCCGTCCAGACACCTCCAGCTAGTCTCTCATTGGTTCTCGCTATTCCTGTTCATCTTCCGCAGAAATTGCAAACTGGGCCAAACAGGAGGTTAAAGGGACTGACTCTCCAAGTCAGGAGGGTGTTAGTAAAGCGTCTGGAATGTTGCACCCGAGTACCAGGGTACGAAAACTGAGACATATTTGAACACGTCTCCCGATCACATGGTTGATCATACTCTAGGTTCCACATGCATGTTTTAGCTGAAGGAAGAATACCTTAAACCTGGGTAGTTGAAACCCGTGGAATGGGTACCATGCAATATGACTTCAAAGGGTCTTCATTTGCTCACCGAACCTCTCCAATCCTATCACTGCTGCGTTTATGCCCCTGTACACATGCTTGATTCTCTTTCGGAGACATAGCAATCCATAGGTTTTAAGATACTTACTAGTCAGGTACATTCTTAGGCGTTTAATATGCGGTGTTGAGTCCATTTCGTTGAGCAAGGAGTAGCTCTTGTCTATTCCATATTTGGCTTAAGGAACTTTATCTGTGCTCATTTCAATCTCTGGTTTTATGCAGCACCCCAACTCACCTTTCCCCTTAAGCAAGCATAAGTTGGTTTTCTAAATTTGAGACCCTGTTCTGTTCTGTAATTCAGTTCCTGTGTAGCCAAGTTTACATTCCGTGTATTACTGATATCTTATGATGTTTCTTTTTCTGTGTGACTTATTTCAGTTAGAATCATCATACCTGAATCCACTCATTGTGCTGCTAAGGGCCTGATGACATAGATTTCATTGCTGAGTGATATTGCTTTGTAAGTAAATACCACAACTTCTTTATCCATTTTTCACTTTCTGCGATGTTGAACTTGTACTGTAAACGAGGTTCTTGTAAACAGAGGCGTCCCAAACTTTGGGGTGGCTGTGTCTTTTTGATTTTAATTTCCCTAAGCTATAGGACCATAAGTGGAAGTGCCCTAGGCTCTGTTGCTTTGTTTTTTAGATGTTTCAGGAAACACCATACACTTCTCCCGAGTGTCTGTTGGCAATTTACATCCCGCCCATCAGCATAACAAGGCTCCCAGTTCTCCATGGCCTGTCCTGCCTTTCTGGATTTTACACTTTTTTCAGATGGCCCTTTTGACCGGGGGGAAGTGAGACTTCATTGTAGTGCAGATTTCCTTTGCAAGCTTGCTTGGTTGGCCAAAAAGGGCGTATGCGTTTTTTCCTGAATATATTCAGGAAAAAACGCATACGCCCTTTTTGGCCAAGTGCATCATTGTGGACGTTCTGCCTCTTTTCCTATGCTTTCAATGCAATTCCTGTCTACCTCCTGAAATCGGTTTCCTGCAATTCTGCCCCGCTTTCAAGTCCTCTTGGCAGCCTTACTTCAGTATATTTTTGGACGATAGCTGTCATTTATAACTCTGCAGGTTTGTGAATTACAGTGCCCCTGAGCTCCTTTCTTCAACTCGCTTTCTTTTGAGCTGGCCGCAACACCGCAGGATGGCTTCAGGCCCTAATCTGGTTCCGGCACGGCACGCTGAGCCTTTGGTTAATTCCTCTTCCTGGTGGGAAATGAGAGTTAAATTTGCCCGTCCAGACACCTCCAGCTAGTCTCTCATTGGTTCTCGCTATTCCTGTTCATCTTCCGCAGAAATTGCAAACTGGGCCAAACAGGAGGTTAAAGGGACTGACTCTCCAAGTCGGGAGGGTGTTAGTAAAGCGTCTGGAATGTTGCACCCGAGTACCAGGGTACGAAAACTGAGACATATTTGAACACGTCTCCCGATCACATGGTTGATCATACTCTAGGTTCCACATGCATGTTTTAGCTGAAGGAAGAATACCTTAAACCTGGGTAGTTGAAACCCGTGGAATGGGTACCATGCAATATGACTTCAAAGGGTCTTCATTTGCTCACCGAACCTCTCCAATCCTATCACTGCTGCGTTTATGCCCCTGTACACATGCTTGATTCTCTTTCGGAGACATAGCAATCCATAGGTTTTAAGATACTTACTAGTCAGGTACATTCTTAGGCGTTTAATATGCGGTGTTGAGTCCATTTCGTTGAGCAAGGAGTAGCTCTTGTCTATTCCATATTTGGCTTAAGGAACTTTATCTGTGCTCATTTCAATCTCTGGTTTTATGCAGCACCCCGACTCACCTTTACCCTTAAGCAAGCATAAGTTGGTTTTCTAAATTTGAGACCCTGTTCTGTTCTGTAATTCAGTTCCTGTGTAGCCAAGTTTACATTCCGTGTATTACTGATATCTTATGATGTTTCTTTTTCTGTGTGACTTATTTCAGTTAGAATCATCATACCTGAATCCACTCATTGTGCTGCTAAGGGCCTGATGACATAGATTTCATTGCTGAGTGATATTGCTTTGTAAGTAAATACCACAACTTCTTTATCCATTTTTCACTTTCTGCGATGTTGAACTTGTACTGTAAACGAGGTTCTTGTAAACAGAGGCGTCCCAAACTTTGGAGTGGCTGTGTCTTTTTGATTTTAATTTCCCTAAGCTATAGGACCATAAGTGGAAGTGCCCTAGGCTCTGTTGCTTTGTTTTTTAGATGTTTCAGGAAACACCATACACTTCTCCCGAGTGTCTGTTGGCAATTTACATCCCGCCCATCGGCATAACAAGGCTCCCACTTCTCCATGGCCTGTCCTGCCTTTCTGGATTTTACACTTTTTTCAGATGGCCCTTTTGACCGCGGGGAAGTGAGACTTCATTGTAGTGCAGATTTCCTTTGCAAGCTTGCTTGGTTGGCCAAAAAGGGCATATGCGTTTTTTCCTGAATATATTCAGGAAAAAACGCATACGCCCTTTTTGGCCAAGTGCATCATTGTGGACGTTCTGCCTCTTTTCCTATGCTTTCAATGCAATTCCAGTCTACCTCCTGAAATCGGTTTCCTGCAATTCTGCCCCGCTTTCAAGTCCTCTTGGCAGCCTTACTTCAGTATATTTTTGGACGATAGCTGTCATTTATAACTCTGCAGTTTTGTGAATTACAGTGCCCCTGAGCTCCTTTCTTCAACTCGCTTTCTTTTGAGCTGGCCGCAACACCGCAGGATGGCTTCAGGCCCTAATCTGGTTCCGGCACGGCACACTGAGCCTTTGGTTAATTCCTCTTCCTGGTGGGAAATGAGAGTTAAATTTGCCCGTCCAGACACCTCCAGCTAGTCTCTCATTGGTTCTCGCTATTCCTGTTCATCTTCCGCAGAAATTGCAAACTGGGCCAAACAGGAGGTTAAAGGGACTGACTCTCCAAGTCGGGAGGGTGTTAGTAAAGCGTCTGGAATGTTGCACCCGAGTACCAGGGTACGAAAACTGAGACATATTTGAACACGACTCCCGATCACATGGTTGATCATACTCTAGGTTCCACATGCATGTTTTAGCTGAAGGAAGAATACCTTAAACCTGGGTAGTTGAAACCCGTGGAATGGGTACCATGCAATATGACTTCAAAGGGTCTTCATTTGCTCACCGAACCTCTCCAATCCTATCACTGCTGCGTTTATGCCCCTGTACACATGCTTGATTCTCTTTCGGAGACATAGCAATCCATAGGTTTTAAGATACTTACTAGTCAGGTACATTCTTAGGCGTTTAATATGCGGTGTTGAGTCCATTTCGTTGAGCAAGGAGTAGCTCTTGTCTATTCCATATTTGGCTTAAGGAACTTTATCTGTGCTCATTTCAATCTCTGGTTTTATGCAGCACCCCAACTCACCTTTCCCCTTAAGCAAGCATAAGTTGGTTTTCTAAATTTGAGACCCTGTTCTGTTCTGTAATTCAGTTCCTGTGTAGCCAAGTTTACATTCCGTGTATTACTGATATCTTATGATGTTTCTTTTTCTGTGTGACTTATTTCAGTTAGAATCATCATACCTGAATCCACTCATTGTGCTGCTAAGGGCCTGATGACATAGATTTCATTGCTGAGTGATATTGCTTTGTAAGTAAATACCACAACTTCTTTATCCATTTTTCACTTTCTGCGATGTTGAACTTGTACTGTAAACGAGGTTCTTGTAAACAGAGGCGTCCCAAACTTTGGGGTGGCTGTGTCTTTTTGATTTTAATTTCCCTAAGCTATAGGACCATAAGTGGAAGTGCCCTAGGCTCTGTTGCTTTGTTTTTTAGATGTTTCAGGAAACACCATACACTTCTCCCGAGTGTCTGTTGGCAATTTACATCCCGCCCATCAGCATAACAAGGCTCCCAGTTCTCCATGGCCTGTCCTGCCTTTCTGGATTTTACACTTTTTTCAGATGGCCCTTTTGACCGGGGGGAAGTGAGACTTCATTGTAGTGCAGATTTCCTTTGCAAGCTTGCTTGGTTGGCCAAAACGGGCGTATGCGTTTCTTCCTGAATATATTCAGGAAGAAACGCATACGCCCTTTATGGCCAAGTGCATCATTGTGGACGTTCTGCCTCTTTTCCTATGCTTTCAATGCAATTCCAGTCTGCCTCCTGAAATCGGTTTCCTGCAATTCTGCCCCGCTTTCAAGTCCTCTTGGCAGCCTTACTTCAGTATATTTTTGGACGATAGCTGTCATTTATAACTCTGCAGGTTTGTGAATTACAGTGCCCCTGAGCTCCTTTCTTCAACTCGCTTTCTTTTGAGCTGGCCGCAACACCGCAGGATGGCTTCAGGCCCTAATCTGGTTCCGGCACGGCACGCTGAGCCTTTGGTTAATTCCTCTTCCTGGTGGGAAATGAGAGTTAAATTTGCCCGTCCAGACACCTCCAGCTAGTCTCTCATTGGTTCTCGCTATTCCTGTTCATCTTCCGCAGAAATTGCAAACTGGGCCAAACAGGAGGTTAAAGGGACTGACTCTCCAAGTCGGGAGGGTGTTAGTAAAGCGTCTGGAATGTTGCACCCGAGTACCAGGGTACGAAAACTGAGACATATTTGAACACGTCTCCCGATCACATGGTTGATCATGCTCTAGGTTCCACATGCATGTTTTAGCTGAAGGAAGAATACCTTAAACCTGGGTAGTTGAAACCCGTGGAATGGGTACCATGCAATATGACTTCAAAGGGTCTTCATTTGCTCACCGAACCTCTCCAATCCTATCACTGCTGCGTTTATGCCCCTGTACACATGCTTGATTCTCTTTCGGAGACATAGCAATCCATAGGTTTTAAGATACTTACTAGTCAGGTACATTCTTAGGCGTTTAATATGGGGTGTTGAGTCCATTTCGTTGAGCAAGGAGTAGCTCTTGTCTATTCCATATTTGGCTTAAGGAACTTTATCTGTGCTCATTTCAATCTCTGGTTTTATGCAGCACCCCAACTCACCTTTCCCCTTAAGCAAGCATAAGTTGGTTTTCTAAATTTGAGACCCTGTTCTGTTCTGTAATTCAGTTCCTGTGTAGCCAAGTTTACATTCCGTGTATTACTGATATCTTATGATGTTTCTTTTTCTGTGTGACTTATTTCAGTTAGAATCATCATACCTGAATCCACTCATTGTGCTGCTAAGGGCCTGATGACATAGATTTCATTGCTGAGTGATATTGCTTTGTAAGTAAATACCACAACTTCTTTATCCATTTTTCACTTTCTGCGATGTTGAACTTGTACTGTAAACGAGGTTCTTGTAAACAGAGGCGTCCCAAACTTTGGGGTGGCTGTGTCTTTTTGATTTTAATTTCCCTAAGCTATAGGACCATAAGTGGAAGTGCCCTAGGCTCTGTTGCTTTGTTTTTTAGATGTTTCAGGAAACACCATACACTTCTCCCGAGTGTCTGTTGGCAATTTACATCCCGCCCATCAGCATAACAAGGCTCCCAGTTCTCCATGGCCTGTCCTGTCTTTCTGGATTTTACACTTTTTTCAGATGGCCCTTTTGACCGGGGGGAAGTGAGACTTCATTGTAGTGCAGATTTCCTTTGCAAGCTTGCTTGGTTGGCCAAAAAGGGCGTATGCGTTTTTTCCTGAATATATTCAGGAAAAAAGGCATACGCCCTTTATGGCCAAGTGCATCATTGTGGACGTTCTGCCTCTTTTCCTATGCTTTCAATGCAATTCCAGTCTGCCTCCTGAAATCGGTTTCCTGCAATTCTGCCCCGCTTTCAAGTCCTCTTGGCAGCCTTACTTCAGTATATTTTTGGACGATAGCTGTCATTTATAACTCTGCAGGTTTGTGAATTACAGTGCCCCTGAGCTCCTTTCTTCAACTCGCTTTCTTTTGAGCTGGCCGCAACACCGCAGGATGGCTTCAGGCCCTAATCTGGTTCCGGCACGGCACGCTGAGCCTTTGGTTAATTCCTCTTCCTGGTGGGAAATGAGAGTTAAATTTGCCCGTCCAGACACCTCCAGCTAGTCTCTCATTGGTTCTCGCTATTCCTGTTCATCTTCCGCAGAAATTGCAAACTGGGCCAAACAGGAGGTTAAAGGGACTGACTCTCCAAGTCGGGAGGGTGTTAGTAAAGCGTCTGGAATGTTGCACCCGAGTACCAGGGTACGAAAACTGAGACATATTTGAACACGTCTCCCGATCACATGGTTGATCATACTCTAGGTTCCACATGCATGTTTTAGCTGAAGGAAGAATACCTTAAACCTGGGTAGTTGAAACCCGTGGAATGGGTACCATGCAATATGACTTCAAAGGGTCTTCATTTGCTCACCGAACCTCTCCAATCCTATCACTGCTGCGTTTATGCCCCTGTACACATGCTTGATTCTCTTTCGGAGACATAGCAATCCATAGGTTTTAAGATACTTACTAGTCAGGTACATTCTTAGGCGTTTAATATGCGGTGTTGAGTCCATTTCGTTGAGCAAGGAGTAGCTCTTGTCTATTCCATATTTGGCTTAAGGAACTTTATCTGTGCTCATTTCAATCTCTGGTTTTATGCAGCACCCCGACTCACCTTTACCCTTAAGCAAGCATAAGTTGGTTTTCTAAATTTGAGACCCTGTTCTGTTCTGTAATTCAGTTCCTGTGTAGCCAAGTTTACATTCCGTGTATTACTGATATCTTATGATGTTTCTTTTTCTGTGTGACTTATTTCAGTTAGAATCATCATACCTGAATCCACTCATTGTGCTGCTAAGGGCCTGATGACATAGATTTCATTGCTGAGTGATATTGCTTTGTAAGTAAATACCACAACTTCTTTATCCATTTTTCACTTTCTGCGATGTTGAACTTGTACTGTAAACGAGGTTCTTGTAAACAGAGGCGTCCCAAACTTTGGGGTGGCTGTGTCTTTTTGATTTTAATTTCCCTAAGCTATAGGACCATAAGTGGAAGTGCCCTAGGCTCTGTTGCTTTGTTTTTTAGATGTTTCAGGAAACACCATACACTTCTCCCGAGTGTCTGTTGGCAATTTACATCCCGCCCATCGGCATAACAAGGCTCCCACTTCTCCATGGCCTGTCCTGCCTTTCTGGATTTTACACTTTTTTCAGATGGCCCTTTTGACCGCGGGGAAGTGAGACTTCATTGTAGTGCAGATTTCCTTTGCAAGCTTGCTTGGTTGGCCAAAAAGGGCATATGCGTTTTTTCCTGAATATATTCAGGAAAAAACGCATACGCCCTTTTTGGCCAAGTGCATCATTGTGGACGTTCTGCCTCTTTTCCTATGCTTTCAATGCAATTCCAGTCTACCTCCTGAAATCGGTTTCCTGCAATTCTGCCCCGCTTTCAAGTCCTCTTGGCAGCCTTACTTCAGTATATTTTTGGACGATAGCTGTCATTTATAACTCTGCAGTTTTGTGAATTACAGTGCCCCTGAGCTCCTTTCTTCAACTCGCTTTCTTTTGAGCTGGCCGCAACACCGCAGGATGGCTTCAGGCCCTAATCTGGTTCCGGCACGGCACACTGAGCCTTTGGTTAATTCCTCTTCCTGGTGGGAAATGAGAGTTAAATTTGCCCGTCCAGACACCTCCAGCTAGTCTCTCATTGGTTCTCGCTATTCCTGTTCATCTTCCGCAGAAATTGCAAACTGGGCCAAACAGGAGGTTAAAGGGACTGACTCTCCAAGTCGGGAGGGTGTTAGTAAAGCGTCTGGAATGTTGCACCCGAGTACCAGGGTACGAAAACTGAGACATATTTGAACACGACTCCCGATCACATGGTTGATCATACTCTAGGTTCCACATGCATGTTTTAGCTGAAGGAAGAATACCTTAAACCTGGGTAGTTGAAACCCGTGGAATGGGTACCATGCAATATGACTTCAAAGGGTCTTCATTTGTTCACCGAACCTCTCCAATCCTATCACTGCTGCGTTTATGCCCCTGTACACATGCTTGATTCTCTTTCGGAGACATAGCAATCCATAGGTTTTAAGATACTTACTAGTCAGGTACATTCTTAGGCGTTTAATATGCGGTGTTGAGTCCATTTCGTTGAGCAAGGAGTAGCTCTTGTCTATTCCATATTTGGCTTAAGGAACTTTATCTGTGCTCATTTCAATCTCTGGTTTTATGCAGCACCCCAACTCACCTTTCCCCTTAAGCAAGCATAAGTTGGTTTTCTAAATTTGAGACCCTGTTCTGTTCTGTAATTCAGTTCCTGTGTAGCCAAGTTTACATTCCGTGTATTACTGATATCTTATGATGTTTCTTTTTCTGTGTGACTTATTTCAGTTAGAATCATCATACCTGAATCCACTCATTGTGCTGCTAAGGGCCTGATGACATAGATTTCATTGCTGAGTGATATTGCTTTGTAAGTAAATACCACAACTTCTTTATCCATTTTTCACTTTCTGCGATGTTGAACTTGTACTGTAAACGAGGTTCTTGTAAACAGAGGCGTCCCAAACTTTGGGGTGGCTGTGTCTTTTTGATTTTAATTTCCCTAAGCTATAGGACCATAAGTGGAAGTGCCCTAGGCTCTGTTGCTTTGTTTTTTAGATGTTTCAGGAAACACCATACACTTCTCCCGAGTGTCTGTTGGCAATTTACATCCCGCCCATCAGCATAACAAGGCTCCCAGTTCTCCATGGCCTGTCCTGCCTTTCTGGATTTTACACTTTTTTCAGATGGCCCTTTTGACCGGGGGGAAGTGAGACTTCATTGTAGTGCAGATTTCCTTTGCAAGCTTGCTTGGTTGGCCAAAACGGGCGTATGCGTTTCTTCCTGAATATATTCAGGAAGAAACGCATACGCCCTTTATGGCCAAGTGCATCATTGTGGACGTTCTGCCTCTTTTCCTATGCTTTCAATGCAATTCCAGTCTGCCTCCTGAAATCGGTTTCCTGCAATTCTGCCCCGCTTTCAAGTCCTCTTGGCAGCCTTACTTCAGTATATTTTTGGACGATAGCTGTCATTTATAACTCTGCAGGTTTGTGAATTACAGTGCCCCTGAGCTCCTTTCTTCAACTCGCTTTCTTTTGAGCTGGCCGCAACACCGCAGGATGGCTTCAGGCCCTAATCTGGTTCCGGCACGGCACGCTGAGCCTTTGGTTAATTCCTCTTCCTGGTGGGAAATGAGAGTTAAATTTGCCCGTCCAGACACCTCCAGCTAGTCTCTCATTGGTTCTCGCTATTCCTGTTCATCTTCCGCAGAAATTGCAAACTGGGCCAAACAGGAGGTTAAAGGGACTGACTCTCCAAGTCGGGAGGGTGTTAGTAAAGCGTCTGGAATGTTGCACCCGAGTACCAGGGTACGAAAACTGAGACATATTTGAACACGTCTCCCGATCACATGGTTGATCATGCTCTAGGTTCCACATGCATGTTTTAGCTGAAGGAAGAATACCTTAAACCTGGGTAGTTGAAACCCGTGGAATGGGTACCATGCAATATGACTTCAAAGGGTCTTCATTTGCTCACCGAACCTCTCCAATCCTATCACTGCTGCGTTTATGCCCCTGTACACATGCTTGATTCTCTTTCGGAGACATAGCAATCCATAGGTTTTAAGATACTTACTAGTCAGGTACATTCTTAGGCGTTTAATATGGGGTGTTGAGTCCATTTCGTTGAGCAAGGAGTAGCTCTTGTCTATTCCATATTTGGCTTAAGGAACTTTATCTGTGCTCATTTCAATCTCTGGTTTTATGCAGCACCCCAACTCACCTTTCCCCTTAAGCAAGCATAAGTTGGTTTTCTAAATTTGAGACCCTGTTCTGTTCTGTAATTCAGTTCCTGTGTAGCCAAGTTTACATTCCATGTATTACTGATATCTTATGATGTTTCTTTTTCTGTGTGACTTATTTCAGTTAGAATCATCATACCTGAATCCACTCATTGTGCTGCTAAGGGCCTGATGACATAGATTTCATTGCTGAGTGATATTGCTTTGTAAGTAAATACCACAACTTCTTTATCCATTTTTCACTTTCTGCGATGTTGAACTTGTACTGTAAACGAGGTTCTTGTAAACAGAGGCGTCCCAAACTTTGGGGTGGCTGTGTCTTTTTGATTTTAATTTCCCTAAGCTATAGGACCATAAGTGGAAGTGCCCTAGGCTCTGTTGCTTTGTTTTTTAGATGTTTCAGGAAACACCATACACTTCTCCCGAGTGTCTGTTGGCAATTTACATCCCGCCCATCAGCATAACAAGGCTCCCAGTTCTCCATGGCCTGTCCTGTCTTTCTGGATTTTACACTTTTTTCAGATGGCCCTTTTGACCGGGGGGAAGTGAGACTTCATTGTAGTGCAGATTTCCTTTGCAAGCTTGCTTGGTTGGCCAAAAAGGGCGTATGCGTTTTTTCCTGAATATATTCAGGAAAAAACGCATACGCCCTTTTTGGCCAAGTGCATCATTGTGGACGTTCTGCCTCTTTTCCTATGCTTTCAATGCAATTCCAGTCTGCCTCCTGAAATCGGTTTCCTGCAATTCTGCCCCGCTTTCAAGTCCTCTTGGCAGCCTTACTTCAGTATATTTTTGGACGATAGCTGTCATTTATAACTCTGCAGGTTTGTGAATTACAGTGCCCCTGAGCTCCTTTCTTCAACTCGCTTTCTTTTGAGCTGGCCGCAACACCGCAGGATGGCTTCAGGCCCTAATCTGGTTCCGGCACGGCACGCTGAGCCTTTGGTTAATTCCTCTTCCTGGTGGGAAATGAGAGTTAAATTTGCCCGTCCAGACACCTCCAGCTAGTCTCTCATTGGTTCTCGCTATTCCTGTTCATCTTCCGCAGAAATTGCAAACTGGGCCAAACAGGAGGTTAAAGGGACTGACTCTCCAAGTCGGGAGGGTGTTAGTAAAGCGTCTGGAATGTTGCACCCGAGTACCAGGGTACGAAAACTGAGACATATTTGAACACGTCTCCCGATCACATGGTTGATCATACTCTAGGTTCCACATGCATGTTTTAGCTGAAGGAAGAATACCTTAAACCTGGGTAGTTGAAACCCGTGGAATGGGTACCATGCAATATGACTTCAAAGGGTCTTCATTTGCTCACCGAACCTCTCCAATCCTATCACTGCTGCGTTTATGCCCCTGTACACATGCTTGATTCTCTTTCGGAGACATAGCAATCCATAGGTTTTAAGATACTTACTAGTCAGGTACATTCTTAGGCGTTTAATATGCGGTGTTGAGTCCATTTCGTTGAGCAAGGAGTAGCTCTTGTCTATTCCATATTTGGCTTAAGGAACTTTATCTGTGCTCATTTCAATCTCTGGTTTTATGCAGCACCCCGACTCACCTTTACCCTTAAGCAAGCATAAGTTGGTTTTCTAAATTTGAGACCCTGTTCTGTTCTGTAATTCAGTTCCTGTGTAGCCAAGTTTACATTCCATGTATTACTGATATCTTATGATGTTTCTTTTTCTGTGTGACTTATTTCAGTTAGAATCATCATACCTGAATCCACTCATTGTGCTGCTAAGGGCCTGATGACATAGATTTCATTGCTGAGTGATATTGCTTTGTAAGTAAATACCACAACTTCTTTATCCATTTTTCACTTTCTGCGATGTTGAACTTGTACTGTAAACGAGGTTCTTGTAAACAGAGGCGTCCCAAACTTTGGGGTGGCTGTGTCTTTTTGATTTTAATTTCCCTAAGCTATAGGACCATAAGTGGAAGTGCCCTAGGCTCTGTTGCTTTGTTTTTTAGATGTTTCAGGAAACACCATACACTTCTCCCGAGTGTCTGTTGGCAATTTACATCCCGCCCATCGGCATAACAAGGCTCCCAGTTCTCCATGGCCTGTCCTGCCTTTCTGGATTTTACACTTTTTTCAGATGGCCCTTTTGACCGCGGGGAAGTGAGACTTCATTGTAGTGCAGATTTCCTTTGCAAGCTTGCTTGGTTGGCCAAAAAGGGCATATGCGTTTTTTCCTGAATATATTCAGGAAAAAACGCATACGCCCTTTTTGGCCAAGTGCATCATTGTGGACGTTCTGCCTCTTTTCCTATGCTTTCAATGCAATTCCAGTCTACCTCCTGAAATCGGTTTCCTACAATTCTGCCCCGCTTTCAAGTCCTCTTGGCAGCCTTACTTCAGTATATTTTTGGACGATAGCTGTCATTTATAACTCTGCAGGTTTGTGAATTACAGTGCCCCTGAGCTCCTTTCTTCAACTCGCTTTCTTTTGAGCTGGCCGCAACACCGCAGGATGGCTTCAGGCCCTAATCTGGTTCCGGCACGGCACGCTGAGCCTTTGGTTAATTCCTCTTCCTGGTGGGAAATGAGAGTTAAATTTGCCCGTCCAGACACCTCCAGCTAGTCTCTCATTGGTTCTCGCTATTCCTGTTCATCTTCCGCAGAAATTGCAAACTGGGCCAAACAGGAGGTTAAAGGGACTGACTCTCCAAGTCGGGAGGGTGTTAGTAAAGCGTCTGGAATGTTGCACCCGAGTACCAGGGTACGAAAACTGAGACATATTTGAACACGACTCCCGATCACATGGTTGATCATACTCTAGGTTCCACATGCATGTTTTAGCTGAAGGAAGAATACCTTAAACCTGGGTAGTTGAAACCCGTGGAATGGGTACCATGCAATATGACTTCAAAGGGTCTTCATTTGCTCACCGAACCTCTCCAATCCTATCACTGCTGCGTTTATGCCCCTGTACACATGCTTGATTCTCTTTCGGAGACATAGCAATCCATAGGTTTTAAGATACTTACTAGTCAGGTACATTCTTAGGCGTTTAATATGCGGTGTTGAGTCCATTTCGTTGAGCAAGGAGTAGCTCTTGTCTATTCCATATTTGGCTTAAGGAACTTTATCTGTGCTCATTTCAATCTCTGGTTTTATGCAGCACCCCAACTCACCTTTCCCCTTAAGCAAGCATAAGTTGGTTTTCTAAATTTGAGACCCTGTTCTGTTCTGTAATTCAGTTCCTGTGTAGCCAAGTTTACATTCCGTGTATTACTGATATCTTATGATGTTTCTTTTTCTGTGTGACTTATTTCAGTTAGAATCATCATACCTGAATCCACTCATTGTGCTGCTAAGGGCCTGATGACATAGATTTCATTGCTGAGTGATATTGCTTTGTAAGTAAATACCACAACTTCTTTATCCATTTTTCACTTTCTGCGATGTTGAACTTGTACTGTAAACGAGGTTCTTGTAAACAGAGGCGTCCCAAACTTTGGGGTGGCTGTGTCTTTTTGATTTTAATTTCCCTAAGCTATAGGACCATAAGTGGAAGTGCCCTAGGCTCTGTTGCTTTGTTTTTTAGATGTTTCAGGAAACACCATACACTTCTCCCGAGTGTCTGTTGGCAATTTACATCCCGCCCATCAGCATAACAAGGCTCCCAGTTCTCCATGGCCTGTCCTGCCTTTCTGGATTTTACACTTTTTTCAGATGGCCCTTTTGACCGGGGGGAAGTGAGACTTCATTGTAGTGCAGATTTCCTTTGCAAGCTTGCTTGGTTGGCCAAAACGGGCGTATGCGTTTCTTCCTGAATATATTCAGGAAGAAACGCATACGCCCTTTATGGCCAAGTGCATCATTGTGGACGTTCTGCCTCTTTTCCTATGCTTTCAATGCAATTCCAGTCTGCCTCCTGAAATCGGTTTCCTGCAATTCTGCCCCGCTTTCAAGTCCTCTTGGCAGCCTTACTTCAGTATATTTTTGGACGATAGCTGTCATTTATAACTCTGCAGGTTTGTGAATTACAGTGCCCCTGAGCTCCTTTCTTCAACTCGCTTTCTTTTGAGCTGGCCGCAACACCGCAGGATGGCTTCAGGCTCTAATCTGGTTCCGGCACGGCACGCTGAGCCTTTGGTTAATTCCTCTTCCTGGTGGGAAATGAGAGTTAAATTTGCCCGTCCAGACACCTCCAGCTAGTCTCTCATTGGTTCTCGCTATTCCTGTTCATCTTCCGCAGAAATTGCAAACTGGGCCAAACAGGAGGTTAAAGGGACTGACTCTCCAAGTCGGGAGGGTGTTAGTAAAGCGTCTGGAATGTTGCACCCGAGTACCAGGGTACGAAAACTGAGACATATTTGAACACGTCTCCCGATCACATGGTTGATCATGCTCTAGGTTCCACATGCATGTTTTAGCTGAAGGAAGAATACCTTAAACCTGGGTAGTTGAAACCCGTGGAATGGGTACCATGCAATATGACTTCAAAGGGTCTTCATTTGCTCACCGAACCTCTCCAA
>NW_027135995.1:0-35221 GCF_039906515.1 Pseudorca crassidens | reverse complement strand
GGCCTGATGACATAGATTTCATTGCTGAGTGATATTGCTTTGTAAGTAAATACCACAACTTCTTTATCCATTTTTCAATTTCTGTGATGTTGAACTTGTACTGTAAACGAGGTTCTTGTAAACAGAGGCGTCCCAAACTTTGGGGTGGCTGTGTCTTTTTGATTTTAATTTCCCTAAGCTATAGGACCATAAGTGGAAGTGCCCTAGGCTCTGTTGCTTTGTTTTTTAGATGTTTCAGGAAACACCATACACTTCTCCCGAGTGTCTGTTGGCAATTTACATCCCGCCCATCAGCATAACAAGGCTCCCAGTTCTCCATGGCCTGTCCTGCCTTTCTGGATTTTACACTTTTTTCAGATGGCCCTTTTGACCGGGGGGAAGTGAGACTTCATTGTAGTGCAGATTTCCTTTGCAAGCTTGCTTGGTTGGCCAAAAAGGGCGTATGCGTTTTTTCCTGAATATATTCAGGAAAAAACGCATACGCCCTTTTTGGCCAAGTGCATCATTGTGGACGTTCTGCCTCTTTTCCTATGCTTTCAATGCAATTCCAGTCTACCTCCTGAAATCGGTTTCCTGCAATTCTGCCCCGCTTTCAAGTCCTCTTGGCAGCCTTACTTCAGTATATTTTTGGACGATAGCTGTCATTTATAACTCTGCAGGTTTGTGAATTACAGTGCCCCTGAGCTCCTTTCTTCAACTCGCTTTCTTTTGAGCTGGCCGCAACACCGCAGGATGGCTTCAGGCCCTAATCTGGTTCCGGCACGGCACGCTGAGCCTTTGGTTAATTCCTCTTCCTGGTGGGAAATGAGAGTTAAATTTGCCCGTCCAGACACCTCCAGCTAGTCTCTCATTGGTTCTCGCTATTCCTGTTCATCTTCCGCAGAAATTGCAAACTGGGCCAAACAGGAGGTTAAAGGGACTGACTCTCCAAGTCGGGAGGGTGTTAGTAAAGCGTCTGGAATGTTGCACCCGAGTACCAGGGTACGAAAACTGAGACATATTTGAACACGTCTCCCGATCACATGGTTGATCATACTCTAGGTTCCACATGCATGTTTTAGCTGAAGGAAGAATACCTTAAACCTGGGTAGTTGAAACCCGTGGAATGGGTACCATGCAATATGACTTCAAAGGGTCTTCATTTGCTCACCGAACCTCTCCAATCCTATCACTGCTGCGTTTATGCCCCTGTACACATGCTTGATTCTCTTTCGGAGACATAGCAATCCATAGGTTTTAAGATACTTACTAGTCAGGTACATTCTTAGGCGTTTAATATGCGGTGTTGAGTCCATTTCGTTGAGCAAGGAGTAGCTCTTGTCTATTCCATATTTGGCTTAAGGAACTTTATCTGTGCTCATTTCAATCTCTGGTTTTATGCAGCACCCCAACTCACCTTTCCCCTTAAGCAAGCATAAGTTGGTTTTCTAAATTTGAGACCCTGTTCTGTTCTGTAATTCAGTTCCTGTGTAGCCAAGTTTACATTCCGTGTATTACTGATATCTTATGATGTTTCTTTTTCTGTGTGACTTATTTCAGTTAGAATCATCATACCTGAATCCACTCATTGTGCTGCTAAGGGCCTGATGACATAGATTTCATTGCTGAGTGATATTGCTTTGTAAGTAAATACCACAACTTCTTTATCCATTTTTCACTTTCTGCGATGTTGAACTTGTACTGTAAACGAGGTTCTTGTAAACAGAGGCGTCCCAATGTTTGGGGTGGCTGTGTCTTTTTGATTTTAATTTCCCTAAGCTATAGGACCATAAGTGGAAGTGCCCTAGGCTCTGTTGCTTTGTTTTTTAGATGTTTCAGGAAACACCATACACTTCTCCCGAGTGTCTGTTGGCAATTTACATCCCGCCCATCAGCATAACAAGGCTCCCAGTTCTCCATGGCCTGTCCTGCCTTTCTGGATTTTACACTTTTTTCAGATGGCCCTTTTGACCGGGGGGAAGTGAGACTTCATTGTAGTGCAGATTTCCTTTGCAAGCTTGCTTGGTTGGCCAAAAAGGGCGTATGCGTTTTTTCCTGAATATATTCAGGAAAAAACGCATACGCCCTTTTTGGCCAAGTGCATCATTGTGGACGTTCTGCCTCTTTTCCTATGCTTTCAATGCAATTCCAGTCTACCTCCTGAAATCGGTTTCCTGCAATTCTGCCCCGCTTTCAAGTCCTCTTGGCAGCCTTACTTCAGTATATTTTTGGACGATAGCTGTCATTTATAACTCTGCAGGTTTGTGAATTACAGTGCCCCTGAGCTCCTTTCTTCAACTCGCTTTCTTTTGAGCTGGCCGCAACACCGCAGGATGGCTTCAGGCCCTAATCTGGTTCCGGCACGGCACGCTGAGCCTTTGGTTAATTCCTCTTCCTGGTGGGAAATGAGAGTTAAATTTGCCCGTCCAGACACCTCCAGCTAGTCTCTCATTGGTTCTCGCTATTCCTGTTCATCTTCCGCAGAAATTACAAACTGGGCCAAACAGGAGGTTAAAGGGACTGACTCTCCAAGTCGGGAGGGTGTTAGTAAAGCGTCTGGAATGTTGCACCCGAGTACCAGGGTACGAAAACTGAGACATATTTGAACACGTCTCCCGATCACATGGTTGATCATACTCTAGGTTCCACATGCATGTTTTAGCTGAAGGAAGAATACCTTAAACCTGGGTAGTTGAAACCCGTGGAATGGGTACCATGCAATATGACTTCAGAGGGTCTTCATTTGCTCACCGAACCTCTCCAATCCTATCACTGCTGCGTTTATGCCCCTGTACACATGCTTGATTCTCTTTCGGAGACATAGCAATCCATAGGTTTTAAGATACTTACTAGTCAGGTACATTCTTAGGCGTTTAATATGCGGTGTTGAGTCCATTTCGTTGAGCAAGGAGTAGCTCTTGTCTATTCCATATTTGGCTTAAGGAACTTTATCTGTGCTCATTTCAATCTCTGGTTTTATGCAGCACCCCAACTCCCCTTTCCCCTTAAGCAAGCATAAGTTGGTTTTCTAAATTTGAGACCCTGTTCTGTTCTGTAATTCAGTCCCTGTGTAGCCAAGTTTACATTCCGTGTATTACTGATATCTTATGATGTTTCTTCTTCTGTGTGACTTATTTCAGTTAGAATCATCATACCTGAATCCACTCATTGTGCTGCTAAGGGCCTGATGACATAGATTTCATTGCTGAGTGATATTGCTTTGTAAGTAAATACCACAACTTCTTTATCCATTTTTCACTTTCTGCGATGTTGAACTTGTACTGTAAACGAGGTTCTTGTAAACAGAGGCGTCCCAAACTTTGGGGTGGCTGTGTCTTTTTGATTTTAATTTCCCTAAGCTATAGGACCATAAGTGGAAGTGCCCTAGGCTCTGTTGCTTTGTTTTTTAGATGTTTCAGGAAACACCATACACTTCTCCCGAGTGTCTGTTGGCAATTTACATCCCGCCCATCAGCATAACAAGGCTCCCAGTTCTCCATGGCCTGTCCTGCCTTTCTGGATTTTACACTTTTTTCAGATGGCCCTTTTGACCGGGGGGAAGTGAGACTTCATTGTAGTGCAGATTTCCTTTGCAAGCTTGCTTGGTTGGCCAAAAAGGGCGTATGCGTTTTTTCCTGAATATATTCAGGAAAAAACGCATACGCCCTTTTTGGCCAAGTGCATCATTGTGGACGTTCTGCCTCTTTTCCTATGCTTTCAATGCAATTCCAGTCTACCTCCTGAAATCGGTTTCCTGCAATTCTGCCCCGCTTTCAAGTCCTCTTGGCAGCCTTACTTCAGTATATTTTTGGACGATAGCTGTCATTTATAACTCTGCAGGTTTGTGAATTACAGTGCCCCTGAGCTCCTTTCTTCAACTCGCTTTCTTTTGAGCTGGCCGCAACACCGCAGGATGGCTTCAGGCCCTAATCTGGTTCCGGCACGGCACGCTGAGCCTTTGGTTAATTCCTCTTCCTGGTGGGAAATGAGAGTTAAATTTGCCCGTCCAGACACCTCCAGCTAGTCTCTCATTGGTTCTCGCTATTCCTGTTCATCTTCCGCAGAAATTGCAAACTGGGCCAAACAGGAGGTTAAAGGGACTGACTCTCCAAGTCGGGAGGGTGTTAGTAAAGCGTCTGGAATGTTGCACCCGAGTACCAGGGTACGAAAACTGAGACATATTTGAACACGTCTCCCGATCACATGGTTGATCATACTCTAGGTTCCACATGCATGTTTTAGCTGAAGGAAGAATACCTTAAACCTGGGTAGTTGAAACCCGTGGAATGGGTACCATGCAATATGACTTCAAAGGGTCTTCATTTGCTCACCGAACCTCTCCAATCCTATCACTGCTGCGTTTATGCCCCTGTACACATGCTTGATTCTCTTTCGGAGACATAGCAATCCATAGGTTTTAAGATACTTACTAGTCAGGTACATTCTTAGGCGTTTAATATGCGGTGTTGAGTCCATTTCGTTGAGCAAGGAGTAGCTCTTGTCTATTCCATATTTGGCTTAAGGAACTTTATCTGTGCTCATTTCAATCTCTGGTTTTATGCAGCACCCCAACTCACCTTTCCCCTTAAGCAAGCATAAGTTGGTTTTCTAAATTTGAGACCCTGTTCTGTTCTGTAATTCAGTTCCTGTGTAGCCAAGTTTACATTCCGTGTATTACTGATATCTTATGATGTTTCTTTTTCTGTGTGACTTATTTCAGTTAGAATCATCATACCTGAATCCACTCATTGTGCTGCTAAGGGCCTGATGACATAGATTTCATTGCTGAGTGATATTGCTTTGTAAGTAAATACCACAACTTCTTTATCCATTTTTCACTTTCTGCGATGTTGAACTTGTACTGTAAACGAGGTTCTTGTAAACAGAGGCGTCCCAAACTTTGGGGTGGCTGTGTCTTTTTGATTTTAATTTCCCTAAGCTATAGGACCATAAGTGGAAGTGCCCTAGGCTCTGTTGCTTTGTTTTTTAGATGTTTCAGGAAACACCATACACTTCTCCCGAGTGTCTGTTGGCAATTTACATCCCGCCCATCAGCATAACAAGGCTCCCAGTTCTCCATGGCCTGTCCTGCCTTTCTGGATTTTACACTTTTTTCAGATGGCCCTTTTGACCGGGGGGAAGTGAGACTTCATTGTAGTGCAGATTTCCTTTGCAAGCTTGCTTGGTTGGCCAAAAAGGGCGTATGCGTTTTTTCCTGAATATATTCAGGAAAAAACGCATACGCCCTTTTTGGCCAAGTGCATCATTGTGGACGTTCTGCCTCTTTTCCTATGCTTTCAATGCAATTCCAGTCTACCTCCTGAAATCGGTTTCCTGCAATTCTGCCCCGCTTTCAAGTCCTCTTGGCAGCCTTACTTCAGTATATTTTTGGACGATAGCTGTCATTTATAACTCTGCAGGTTTGTGAATTACAGTGCCCCTGAGCTCCTTTCTTCAACTCGCTTTCTTTTGAGCTGGCCGCAACACCGCAGGATGGCTTCAGGCCCTAATCTGGTTCCGGCACGGCACGCTGAGCCTTTGGTTAATTCCTCTTCCTGGTGGGAAATGAGAGTTAAATTTGCCCGTCCAGACACCTCCAGCTAGTCTCTCATTGGTTCTCGCTATTCCTGTTCATCTTCCGCAGAAATTACAAACTGGGCCAAACAGGAGGTTAAAGGGACTGACTCTCCAAGTCGGGAGGGTGTTAGTAAAGCGTCTGGAATGTTGCACCCGAGTACCAGGGTACGAAAACTGAGACATATTTGAACACGTCTCCCGATCACATGGTTGATCATACTCTAGGTTCCACATGCATGTTTTAGCTGAAGGAAGAATACCTTAAACCTGGGTAGTTGAAACCCGTGGAATGGGTACCATGCAATATGACTTCAGAGGGTCTTCATTTGCTCACCGAACCTCTCCAATCCTATCACTGCTGCGTTTATGCCCCTGTACACATGCTTGATTCTCTTTCGGAGACATAGCAATCCATAGGTTTTAAGATACTTACTAGTCAGGTACATTCTTAGGCGTTTAATATGCGGTGTTGAGTCCATTTCGTTGAGCAAGGAGTAGCTCTTGTCTATTCCATATTTGGCTTAAGGAACTTTATCTGTGCTCATTTCAATCTCTGGTTTTATGCAGCACCCCAACTCACCTTTACCCTTAAGCAAGCATAAGTTGGTTTTCTAAATTTGAGACCCTGTTCTGTTCTGTAATTCAGTCCCTGTGTAGCCAAGTTTACATTCCGTGTATTACTGATATCTTATGATGTTTCTTCTTCTGTGTGACTTATTTCAGTTAGAATCATCATACCTGAATCCACTCATTGTGCTGCTAAGGGCCTGATGACATAGATTTCATTGCTGAGTGATATTGCTTTGTAAGTAAATACCACAACTTCTTTATCCATTTTTCACTTTCTGCGATGTTGAACTTGTACTGTAAACGAGGTTCTTGTAAACAGAGGCGTCCCAAACTTTGGGGTGGCTGTGTCTTTTTGATTTTAATTTCCCTAAGCTATAGGACCATAAGTGGAAGTGCCCTAGGCTCTGTTGCTTTGTTTTTTAGATGTTTCAGGAAACACCATACACTTCTCCCGAGTGTCTGTTGGCAATTTACATCCCGCCCATCAGCATAACAAGGCTCCCAGTTCTCCATGGCCTGTCCTGCCTTTCTGGATTTTACACTTTTTTCAGATGGCCCTTTTGACCGGGGGGAAGTGAGACTTCATTGTAGTGCAGATTTCCTTTGCAAGCTTGCTTGGTTGGCCAAAAAGGGCGTATGCGTTTTTTCCTGAATATATTCAGGAAAAAACGCATACGCCCTTTTTGGCCAAGTGCATCATTGTGGACGTTCTGCCTCTTTTCCTATGCTTTCAATGCAATTCCAGTCTACCTCCTGAAATCGGTTTCCTGCAATTCTGCCCCGCTTTCAAGTCCTCTTGGCAGCCTTACTTCAGTATATTTTTGGACGATAGCTGTCATTTATAACTCTGCAGGTTTGTGAATTACAGTGCCCCTGAGCTCCTTTCTTCAACTCGCTTTCTTTTGAGCTGGCCGCAACACCGCAGGATGGCTTCAGGCCCTAATCTGGTTCCGGCACGGCACGCTGAGCCTTTGGTTAATTCCTCTTCCTGGTGGGAAATGAGAGTTAAATTTGCCCGTCCAGACACCTCCAGCTAGTCTCTCATTGGTTCTCGCTATTCCTGTTCATCTTCCGCAGAAATTGCAAACTGGGCCAAACAGGAGGTTAAAGGGACTGACTCTCCAAGTCGGGAGGGTGTTAGTAAAGCGTCTGGAATGTTGCACCCGAGTACCAGGGTACGAAAACTGAGACATATTTGAACACGTCTCCCGATCACATGGTTGATCATACTCTAGGTTCCACATGCATGTTTTAGCTGAAGGAAGAATACCTTAAACCTGGGTAGTTGAAACCCGTGGAATGGGTACCATGCAATATGACTTCAAAGGGTCTTCATTTGCTCACCGAACCTCTCCAATCCTATCACTGCTGCGTTTATGCCCCTGTACACATGCTTGATTCTCTTTCGGAGACATAGCAATCCATAGGTTTTAAGATACTTACTAGTCAGGTACATTCTTAGGCGTTTAATATGCGGTGTTGAGTCCATTTCGTTGAGCAAGGAGTAGCTCTTGTCTATTCCATATTTGGCTTAAGGAACTTTATCTGTGCTCATTTCAATCTCTGGTTTTATGCAGCACCCCAACTCACCTTTACCCTTAAGCAAGCATAAGTTGGTTTTCTAAATTTGAGACCCTGTTCTGTTCTGTAATTCAGTTCCTGTGTAGCCAAGTTTACATTCCGTGTATTACTGATATCTTATGATGTTTCTTTTTCTGTGTGACTTATTTCAGTTAGAATCATCATACCTGAATCCACTCATTGTGCTGCTAAGGGCCTGATGACATAGATTTCATTGCTGAGTGATATTGCTTTGTAAGTAAATACCACAACTTCTTTATCCATTTTTCACTTTCTGCGATGTTGAACTTGTACTGTAAATGAGGTTCTTGTAAACAGAGGCGTCCCAATGTTTGGGGTGGCTGTGTCTTTTTGATTTTAATTTCCCTAAGCTATAGGACCATAAGTGGAAGTGCCCTAGGCTCTGTTGCTTTGTTTTTTAGATGTTTCAGGAAACACCATACACTTCTCCCGAGTGTCTGTTGGCAATTTACATCCCGCCCATCAGCATAACAAGGCTCCCAGTTCTCCATGGCCTGTCCTGCCTTTCTGGATTTTACACTTTTTTCAGATGGCCCTTTTGACCGGGGGGAAGTGAGACTTCATTGTAGTGCAGATTTCCTTTGCAAGCTTGCTTGGTTGGCCAAAAAGGGCGTATGCGTTTTTTCCTGAATATATTCAGGAAAAAATGCATACGCCCTTTTTGGCCAAGTGCATCATTGTGGACGTTCTGCCTCTTTTCCTATGCTTTCAATGCAATTCCAGTCTACCTCCTGAAATCGGTTTCCTGCAATTCTGCCCCGCTTTCAAGTCCTCTTGGCAGCCTTACTTCAGTATATTTTTGGACGATAGCTGTCATTTATAACTCTGCAGGTTTGTGAATTACAGTGCCCCTGAGCTCCTTTCTTCAACTCGCTTTCTTTTGAGCTGGCCGCAACACCGCAGGATGGCTTCAGGCCCTAATCTGGTTCCGGCACGGCACGCTGAGCCTTTGGTTAATTCCTCTTCCTGGTGGGAAATGAGAGTTAAATTTGCCCGTCCAGACACCTCCAGCTAGTCTCTCATTGGTTCTCGCTATTCCTGTTCATCTTCCGCAGAAATTACAAACTGGGCCAAACAGGAGGTTAAAGGGACTGACTCTCCAAGTCGGGAGGGTGTTAGTAAAGCGTCTGGAATGTTGCACCCGAGTACCAGGGTACGAAAACTGAGACATATTTGAACACGTCTCCCGATCACATGGTTGATCATACTCTAGGTTCCACATGCATGTTTTAGCTGAAGGAAGAATACCTTAAACCTGGGTAGTTGAAACCCGTGGAATGGGTACCATGCAATATGACTTCAGAGGGTCTTCATTTGCTCACCGAACCTCTCCAATCCTATCACTGCTGCGTTTATGCCCCTGTACACATGCTTGATTCTCTTTCGGAGACATAGCAATCCATAGGTTTTAAGATACTTACTAGTCAGGTACATTCTTAGGCGTTTAATATGCGGTGTTGAGTCCATTTCGTTGAGCAAGGAGTAGCTCTTGTCTATTCCATATTTGGCTTAAGGAACTTTATCTGTGCTCATTTCAATCTCTGGTTTTATGCAGCACCCCAACTCCCCTTTCCCCTTAAGCAAGCATAAGTTGGTTTTCTAAATTTGAGACCCTGTTCTGTTCTGTAATTCAGTCCCTGTGTAGCCAAGTTTACATTCCGTGTATTACTGATATCTTATGATGTTTCTTCTTCTGTGTGACTTATTTCAGTTAGAATCATCATACCTGAATCCACTCATTGTGCTGCTAAGGGCCTGATGACATAGATTTCATTGCTGAGTGATATTGCTTTGTAAGTAAATACCACAACTTCTTTATCCATTTTTCACTTTCTGCGATGTTGAACTTGTACTGTAAACGAGGTTCTTGTAAACAGAGGCGTCCCAAACTTTGGGGTGGCTGTGTCTTTTTGATTTTAATTTCCCTAAGCTATAGGACCATAAGTGGAAGTGCCCTAGGCTCTGTTGCTTTGTTTTTTAGATGTTTCAGGAAACACCATACACTTCTCCCGAGTGTCTGTTGGCAATTTACATCCCGCCCATCAGCATAACAAGGCTCCCAGTTCTCCATGGCCTGTCCTGCCTTTCTGGATTTTACACTTTTTTCAGATGGCCCTTTTGACCGGGGGGAAGTGAGACTTCATTGTAGTGCAGATTTCCTTTGCAAGCTTGCTTGGTTGGCCAAAAAGGGCGTATGCGTTTTTTCCTGAATATATTCAGGAAAAAACGCATACGCCCTTTTTGGCCAAGTGCATCATTGTGGACGTTCTGCCTCTTTTCCTATGCTTTCAATGCAATTCCAGTCTACCTCCTGAAATCGGTTTCCTGCAATTCTGCCCCGCTTTCAAGTCCTCTTGGCAGCCTTACTTCAGTATATTTTTGGACGATAGCTGTCATTTATAACTCTGCAGGTTTGTGAATTACAGTGCCCCTGAGCTCCTTTCTTCAACTCGCTTTCTTTTGAGCTGGCCGCAACACCGCAGGATGGCTTCAGGCCCTAATCTGGTTCCGGCACGGCACGCTGAGCCTTTGGTTAATTCCTCTTCCTGGTGGGAAATGAGAGTTAAATTTGCCCGTCCAGACACCTCCAGCTAGTCTCTCATTGGTTCTCGCTATTCCTGTTCATCTTCCGCAGAAATTGCAAACTGGGCCAAACAGGAGGTTAAAGGGACTGACTCTCCAAGTTGGGAGGGTGTTAGTAAAGCGTCTGGAATGTTGCACCCGAGTACCAGGGTACGAAAACTGAGACATATTTGAACACGTCTCCCGATCACATGGTTGATCATACTCTAGGTTCCACATGCATGTTTTAGCTGAAGGAAGAATACCTTAAACCTGGGTAGTTGAAACCCGTGGAATGGGTACCATGCAATATGACTTCAAAGGGTCTTCATTTGCTCACCGAACCTCTCCAATCCTATCACTGCTGCGTTTATGCCCCTGTACACATGCTTGATTCTCTTTCGGAGACATAGCAATCCATAGGTTTTAAGATACTTACTAGTCAGGTACATTCTTAGGCATTTAATATGCGGTGTTGAGTCCATTTCGTTGAGCAAGAGGTAGCTCTTGTCTATTCCATATTTGGCTTAAGGAACTTTATCTGTGCTCATTTCAATCTCTGGTTTTATGCAGCACCCCAACTCCCCTTTACCCTTAAGAAAGCATAAGTTGGTTTTCTAAATTTGAGACCCTGTTCTGTTCTGTAATTCAGTTCCTGTGTAGCCAAGTTTACATTCCGTGTATTCCTGATATCTTATGATGTTTCTTTTTCTGTGTGACTTATTTCAGTTAGAATCATCATACCTGAATCCACTCATTGTGCTGCTAAGGGCCTGATGACATAGATTTCATTGCTGAGTGATATTGCTTTGTAAGTAAATACCACAACTTCTTTATCCATTTTTCACTTTCTGCGATGTTGAACTTGTACTGTAAACGAGGTTCTTGTAAACAGAGGCGTCCCAAACTTTGGGGTGGCTGTGTCTTTTTGATTTTAATTTCCCTAAGCTATAGGACCATAAGTGGAAGTGCCCTAGGCTCTGTTGCTTTGTTTTTTAGATGTTTCAGGAAACACCATACACTTCTCCCGAGTGTCTGTTGGCAATTTACATCCCGCCCATCAGCATAACAAGGCTCCCAGTTCTCCATGGCCTGTCCTGCCTTTCTGGATTTAACACTTTTTTCAGATGGCCCTTTTGACCGGGGGGAAGTGAGACTTCATTGTAGTGCAGATTTCCTTTGCAAGCTTGCTTGGTTGGCCAAAAAGGGCGTATGCGTTTTTTCCTGAATATATTCAGGAAAAAACGCATACGCCCTTTTTGGCCAAGTGCATCATTGTGGACGTTCTGCCTCTTTTCCTATGCTTTCAATGCAATTCCAGTCTGCCTCCTGAAATCGGTTTCCTGCAATTCTGCCCCGCTTTCAAGTCCTCTTGGCAGCCTTACTTCAGTATATTTTTGGACGATAGCTGTCATTTATAACTCTGCAGGTTTGTGAATTACAGTGCCCCTGAGCTCCTTTCTTCAACTCGCTTTCTTTTGAGCTGGCCGCAACACCGCAGGATGGCTTCAGGCCCTAATCTGGTTCCGGCACGGCACGCTGAGCCTTTGGTTAATTCCTCTTCCTGGTGGGAAATGAGAGTTAAATTTGCCCGTCCAGACACCTCCAGCTAGTCTCTCATTGGTTCTCGCTATTCCTGTTCATCTTCCGCAGAAATTACAAACTGGGCCAAACAGGAGGTTAAAGGGACTGACTCTCCAAGTCGGGAGGGTGTTAGTAAAGCGTCTGGAATGTTGCACCCGAGTACCAGGGTACGAAAACTGAGACATATTTGAACACGTCTCCCGATCACATGGTTGATCATACTCTAGGTTCCACATGCATGTTTTAGCTGAAGGAAGAATACCTTAAACCTGGGTAGTTGAAACCCGTGGAATGGGTACCATGCAATATGACTTCAGAGGGTCTTCATTTGCTCACCGAACCTCTCCAATCCTATCACTGCTGCGTTTATGCCCCTGTACACATGCTTGATTCTCTTTCGGAGACATAGCAATCCATAGGTTTTAAGATACTTACTAGTCAGGTACATTCTTAGGCGTTTAATATGCGGTGTTGAGTCCATTTCGTTGAGCAAGGAGTAGCTCTTGTCTATTCCATATTTGGCTTAAGGAACTTTATCTGTGCTCATTTCAATCTCTGGTTTTATGCAGCACCCCAACTCACCTTTACCCTTAAGCAAGCATAAGTTGGTTTTCTAAATTTGAGACCCTGTTCTGTTCTGTAATTCAGTCCCTGTGTAGCCAAGTTTACATTCCGTGTATTACTGATATCTTATGATGTTTCTTCTTCTGTGTGACTTATTTCAGTTAGAATCATCATACCTGAATCCACTCATTGTGCTGCTAAGGGCCTGATGACATAGATTTCATTGCTGAGTGATATTGCTTTGTAAGTAAATACCACAACTTCTTTATCCATTTTTCACTTTCTGCGATGTTGAACTTGTACTGTAAACGAGGTTCTTGTAAACAGAGGCGTCCCAAACTTTGGGGTGGCTGTGTCTTTTTGATTTTAATTTCCCTAAGCTATAGGACCATAAGTGGAAGTGCCCTAGGCTCTGTTGCTTTGTTTTTTAGATGTTTCAGGAAACACCATACACTTCTCCCGAGTGTCTGTTGGCAATTTACATCCCGCCCATCAGCATAACAAGGCTCCCAGTTCTCCATGGCCTGTCCTGCCTTTCTGGATTTTACACTTTTTTCAGATGGCCCTTTTGACCGGGGGGAAGTGAGACTTCATTGTAGTGCAGATTTCCTTTGCAAGCTTGCTTGGTTGGCCAAAAAGGGCGTATGCGTTTTTTCCTGAATATATTCAGGAAAAAACGCATACGCCCTTTTTGGCCAAGTGCATCATTGTGGACGTTCTGCCTCTTTTCCTATGCTTTCAATGCAATTCCAGTCTACCTCCTGAAATCGGTTTCCTGCAATTCTGCCCCGCTTTCAAGTCCTCTTGGCAGCCTTACTTCAGTATATTTTTGGACGATAGCTGTCATTTATAACTCTGCAGGTTTGTGAATTACAGTGCCCCTGAGCTCCTTTCTTCAACTCGCTTTCTTTTGAGCTGGCCGCAACACCGCAGGATGGCTTCAGGCCCTAATCTGGTTCCGGCACGGCACGCTGAGCCTTTGGTTAATTCCTCTTCCTGGTGGGAAATGAGAGTTAAATTTGCCCGTCCAGACACCTCCAGCTAGTCTCTCATTGGTTCTCGCTATTCCTGTTCATCTTCCGCAGAAATTGCAAACTGGGCCAAACAGGAGGTTAAAGGGACTGACTCTCCAAGTCGGGAGGGTGTTAGTAAAGCGTCTGGAATGTTGCACCCGAGTACCAGGGTACGAAAACTGAGACATATTTGAACACGTCTCCCGATCACATGGTTGATCATACTCTAGGTTCCACATGCATGTTTTAGCTGAAGGAAGAATACCTTAAACCTGGGTAGTTGAAACCCGTGGAATGGGTACCATGCAATATGACTTCAAAGGGTCTTCATTTGCTCACCGAACCTCTCCAATCCTATCACTGCTGCGTTTATGCCCCTGTACACATGCTTGATTCTCTTTCGGAGACATAGCAATCCATAGGTTTTAAGATACTTACTAGTCAGGTACATTCTTAGGCGTTTAATATGCGGTGTTGAGTCCATTTCGTTGAGCAAGGAGTAGCTCTTGTCTATTCCATATTTGGCTTAAGGAACTTTATCTGTGCTCATTTCAATCTCTGGTTTTATGCAGCACCCCAACTCACCTTTACCCTTAAGCAAGCATAAGTTGGTTTTCTAAATTTGAGACCCTGTTCTGTTCTGTAATTCAGTTCCTGTGTAGCCAAGTTTACATTCCGTGTATTACTGATATCTTATGATGTTTCTTTTTCTGTGTGACTTATTTCAGTTAGAATCATCATACCTGAATCCACTCATTGTGCTGCTAAGGGCCTGATGACATAGATTTCATTGCTGAGTGATATTGCTTTGTAAGTAAATACCACAACTTCTTTATCCATTTTTCACTTTCTGCGATGTTGAACTTGTACTGTAAATGAGGTTCTTGTAAACAGAGGCGTCCCAATGTTTGGGGTGGCTGTGTCTTTTTGATTTTAATTTCCCTAAGCTATAGGACCATAAGTGGAAGTGCCCTAGGCTCTGTTGCTTTGTTTTTTAGATGTTTCAGGAAACACCATACACTTCTCCCGAGTGTCTGTTGGCAATTTACATCCCGCCCATCAGCATAACAAGGCTCCCAGTTCTCCATGGCCTGTCCTGCCTTTCTGGATTTTACACTTTTTTCAGATGGCCCTTTTGACCGGGGGGAAGTGAGACTTCATTGTAGTGCAGATTTCCTTTGCAAGCTTGCTTGGTTGGCCAAAAAGGGCGTATGCGTTTTTTCCTGAATATATTCAGGAAAAAACGCATACGCCCTTTTTGGCCAAGTGCATCATTGTGGACGTTCTGCCTCTTTTCCTATGCTTTCAATGCAATTCCAGTCTACCTCCTGAAATCGGTTTCCTGCAATTCTGCCCCGCTTTCAAGTCCTCTTGGCAGCCTTACTTCAGTATATTTTTGGACGATAGCTGTCATTTATAACTCTGCAGGTTTGTGAATTACAGTGCCCCTGAGCTCCTTTCTTCAACTCGCTTTCTTTTGAGCTGGCCGCAACACCGCAGGATGGCTTCAGGCCCTAATCTGGTTCCGGCACGGCACGCTGAGCCTTTGGTTAATTCCTCTTCCTGGTGGGAAATGAGAGTTAAATTTGCCCGTCCAGACACCTCCAGCTAGTCTCTCATTGGTTCTCGCTATTCCTGTTCATCTTCCGCAGAAATTACAAACTGGGCCAAACAGGAGGTTAAAGGGACTGACTCTCCAAGTCGGGAGGGTGTTAGTAAAGCGTCTGGAATGTTGCACCCGAGTACCAGGGTACGAAAACTGAGACATATTTGAACACGTCTCCCGATCACATGGTTGATCATACTCTAGGTTCCACATGCATGTTTTAGCTGAAGGAAGAATACCTTAAACCTGGGTAGTTGAAACCCGTGGAATGGGTACCATGCAATATGACTTCAGAGGGTCTTCATTTGCTCACCGAACCTCTCCAATCCTATCACTGCTGCGTTTATGCCCCTGTACACATGCTTGATTCTCTTTCGGAGACATAGCAATCCATAGGTTTTAAGATACTTACTAGTCAGGTACATTCTTAGGCGTTTAATATGCGGTGTTGAGTCCATTTCGTTGAGCAAGGAGTAGCTCTTGTCTATTCCATATTTGGCTTAAGGAACTTTATCTGTGCTCATTTCAATCTCTGGTTTTATGCAGCACCCCAACTCCCCTTTCCCCATAAGCAAGCATAAGTTGGTTTTCTAAATTTGAGACCCTGTTCTGTTCTGTAATTCAGTCCCTGTGTAGCCAAGTTTACATTCCGTGTATTACTGATATCTTATGATGTTTCTTCTTCTGTGTGACTTATTTCAGTTAGAATCATCATACCTGAATCCACTCATTGTGCTGCTAAGGGCCTGATGACATAGATTTCATTGCTGAGTGATATTGCTTTGTAAGTAAATACCACAACTTCTTTATCCATTTTTCACTTTCTGCGATGTTGAACTTGTACTGTAAACGAGGTTCTTGTAAACAGAGGCGTCCCAAACTTTGGGGTGGCTGTGTCTTTTTGATTTTAATTTCCCTAAGCTATAGGACCATAAGTGGAAGTGCCCTAGGCTCTGTTGCTTTGTTTTTTAGATGTTTCAGGAAACACCATACACTTCTCCCGAGTGTCTGTTGGCAATTTACATCCCGCCCATCAGCATAACAAGGCTCCCAGTTCTCCATGGCCTGTCCTGCCTTTCTGGATTTTACACTTTTTTCAGATGGCCCTTTTGACCGGGGGGAAGTGAGACTTCATTGTAGTGCAGATTTCCTTTGCAAGCTTGCTTGGTTGGCCAAAAAGGGCGTATGCGTTTTTTCCTGAATATATTCAGGAAAAAACGCATACGCCCTTTTTGGCCAAGTGCATCATTGTGGACGTTCTGCCTCTTTTCCTATGCTTTCAATGCAATTCCAGTCTACCTCCTGAAATCGGTTTCCTGCAATTCTGCCCCGCTTTCAAGTCCTCTTGGCAGCCTTACTTCAGTATATTTTTGGACGATAGCTGTCATTTATAACTCTGCAGGTTTGTGAATTACAGTGCCCCTGAGCTCCTTTCTTCAACTCGCTTTCTTTTGAGCTGGCCGCAACACCGCAGGATGGCTTCAGGCCCTAATCTGGTTCCGGCACGGCACGCTGAGCCTTTGGTTAATTCCTCTTCCTGGTGGGAAATGAGAGTTAAATTTGCCCGTCCAGACACCTCCAGCTAGTCTCTCATTGGTTCTCGCTATTCCTGTTCATCTTCCGCAGAAATTGCAAACTGGGCCAAACAGGAGGTTAAAGGGACTGACTCTCCAAGTTGGGAGGGTGTTAGTAAAGCGTCTGGAATGTTGCACCCGAGTACCAGGGTACGAAAACTGAGACATATTTGAACACGTCTCCCGATCACATGGTTGATCATACTCTAGGTTCCACATGCATGTTTTAGCTGAAGGAAGAATACCTTAAACCTGGGTAGTTGAAACCCGTGGAATGGGTACCATGCAATATGACTTCAAAGGGTCTTCATTTGCTCACCGAACCTCTCCAATCCTATCACTGCTGCGTTTATGCCCCTGTACACATGCTTGATTCTCTTTCGGAGACATAGCAATCCATAGGTTTTAAGATACTTACTAGTCAGGTACATTCTTAGGCATTTAATATGCGGTGTTGAGTCCATTTCGTTGAGCAAGAGGTAGCTCTTGTCTATTCCATATTTGGCTTAAGGAACTTTATCTGTGCTCATTTCAATCTCTGGTTTTATGCAGCACCCCAACTCCCCTTTACCCTTAAGAAAGCATAAGTTGGTTTTCTAAATTTGAGACCCTGTTCTGTTCTGTAATTCAGTTCCTGTGTAGCCAAGTTTACATTCCGTGTATTCCTGATATCTTATGATGTTTCTTTTTCTGTGTGACTTATTTCAGTTAGAATCATCATACCTGAATCCACTCATTGTGCTGCTAAGGGCCTGATGACATAGATTTCATTGCTGAGTGATATTGCTTTGTAAGTAAATACCACAACTTCTTTATCCATTTTTCACTTTCTGCGATGTTGAACTTGTACTGTAAACGAGGTTCTTGTAAACAGAGGCGTCCCAAACTTTGGGGTGGCTGTGTCTTTTTGATTTTAATTTCCCTAAGCTATAGGACCATAAGTGGAAGTGCCCTAGGCTCTGTTGCTTTGTTTTTTAGATGTTTCAGGAAACACCATACACTTCTCCCGAGTGTCTGTTGGCAATTTACATCCCGCCCATCAGCATAACAAGGCTCCCAGTTCTCCATGGCCTGTCCTGCCTTTCTGGATTTAACACTTTTTTCAGATGGCCCTTTTGACCGGGGGGAAGTGAGACTTCATTGTAGTGCAGATTTCCTTTGCAAGCTTGCTTGGTTGGCCAAAAAGGGCGTATGCGTTTTTTCCTGAATATATTCAGGAAAAAACGCATACGCCCTTTTTGGCCAAGTGCATCATTGTGGACGTTCTGCCTCTTTTCCTATGCTTTCAATGCAATTCCAGTCTGCCTCCTGAAATCGGTTTCCTGCAATTCTGCCCCGCTTTCAAGTCCTCTTGGCAGCCTTACTTCAGTATATTTTTGGACGATAGCTGTCATTTATAACTCTGCAGGTTTGTGAATTACAGTGCCCCTGAGCTCCTTTCTTCAACTCGCTTTCTTTTGAGCTGGCCGCAACACCGCAGGATGGCTTCAGGCCCTAATCTGGTTCCGGCACGGCACGCTGAGCCTTTGGTTAATTCCTCTTCCTGGTGGGAAATGAGAGTTAAATTTGCCCGTCCAGACACCTCCAGCTAGTCTCTCATTGGTTCTCGCTATTCCTGTTCATCTTCCGCAGAAATTACAAACTGGGCCAAACAGGAGGTTAAAGGGACTGACTCTCCAAGTCGGGAGGGTGTTAGTAAAGCGTCTGGAATGTTGCACCCGAGTACCAGGGTACGAAAACTGAGACATATTTGAACACGTCTCCCGATCACATGGTTGATCATACTCTAGGTTCCACATGCATGTTTTAGCTGAAGGAAGAATACCTTAAACCTGGGTAGTTGAAACCCGTGGAATGGGTACCATGCAATATGACTTCAGAGGGTCTTCATTTGCTCACCGAACCTCTCCAATCCTATCACTGCTGCGTTTATGCCCCTGTACACATGCTTGATTCTCTTTCGGAGACATAGCAATCCATAGGTTTTAAGATACTTACTAGTCAGGTACATTCTTAGGCGTTTAATATGCGGTGTTGAGTCCATTTCGTTGAGCAAGGAGTAGCTCTTGTCTATTCCATATTTGGCTTAAGGAACTTTATCTGTGCTCATTTCAATCTCTGGTTTTATGCAGCACCCCAACTCACCTTTACCCTTAAGCAAGCATAAGTTGGTTTTCTAAATTTGAGACCCTGTTCTGTTCTGTAATTCAGTCCCTGTGTAGCCAAGTTTACATTCCGTGTATTACTGATATCTTATGATGTTTCTTTTTCTGTGTGACTTATTTCAGTTAGAATCATCATACCTGAATCCACTCATTGTGCTGCTAAGGGCCTGATGACATAGATTTCATTGCTGAGTGATATTGCTTTGTAAGTAAATACCACAACTTCTTTATCCATTTTTCACTTTCTGCGATGTTGAACTTGTACTGTAAACGAGGTTCTTGTAAACAGAGGCGTCCCAAACTTTGGGGTGGCTGTGTCTTTTTGATTTTAATTTCCCTAAGCTATAGGACCATAAGTGGAAGTGCCCTAGGCTCTGTTGCTTTGTTTTTTAGATGTTTCAGGAAACACCATACACTTCTCCCGAGTGTCTGTTGGCAATTTACATCCCGCCCATCAGCATAACAAGGCTCCCAGTTCTCCATGGCCTGTCCTGCCTTTCTGGATTTTACACTTTTTTCAGATGGCCCTTTTGACCGGGGGGAAGTGAGACTTCATTGTAGTGCAGATTTCCTTTGCAAGCTTGCTTGGTTGGCCAAAAAGGGCGTATGCGTTTTTTCCTGAATATATTCAGGAAAAAACGCATACGCCCTTTTTGGCCAAGTGCATCATTGTGGACGTTCTGCCTCTTTTCCTATGCTTTCACTGCAATTCCAGTCTACCTCCTGAAATCGGTTTCCTGCAATTCTGCCCCGCTTTCAAGTCCTCTTGGCAGCCTTACTTCAGTATATTTTTGGACGATAGCTGTCATTTATAACTCTGCAGGTTTGTGAATTACAGTGCCCCTGAGCTCCTTTCTTCAACTCGCTTTCTTGTGACCTGGCCGCAACACCGCAGGATGGCTTCAGGCCCTAATCTGGTTCCGGCACGGCACGCTGAGCCTTTGGTTAATTCCTCTTCCTGGTGGGAAATGAGAGTTAAATTTGCCCGTCCAGACACCTCCAGCTAGTCTCTCATTGGTTCTCGCTATTTCTGTTCATCTTCCGCAGAAATTGCAAACTGGGCCATACAGGAGGTTAAAGGGACTGACTCTCCAAGTCGGGAGGGTGTTAGTAAAGCGTCTGGAATGTTGCACCCGAGTACCAGGGTACGAGAACTGAGACATATTTGAACACGTTTCCCGATCACATGGTTGATCATACTCTAGGTTCCACATGCATGTTTTAGCTGAAGGAAGAATACCTTAAACCTGGGTAGTTGAAACCCGTGGAATGGGTACCATGCAATATGACTTCAAAGGGTCTTCATTTGCTCACCGAACCTCTCCAATCCTATCACTGCTGCGTTTATGCCCCTGTACACATGCTTGATTCTCTTTCGGAGACATAGCAATCCATAGGTTTTAAGATACTTACTAGTCAGGTACATTCTTAGGCGTTTAATAGGCGGTGTTGAGTCCATTTCGTTCAGCAAGGAGTAGCTCTTGTCTATTCCATATTTGGCTTAAGGAACTTTATCTGTGCTCATTTCAATCTATGGTTTTATGCAGCACCCCAACTCACCTTTAGCCTTAACCAAGCATAAGTTGGTTTTCTAAATTTGAGACCCTGTTCTGTTCTGTAATTCAGTTCCTGTGTAGCCAAGTTTACATTCCGTGTATTACTGATATCTTATGATGTTTCTTTTTCTGTGTGTCTTATTTCAGTTAGAATCATCGTACCTGTATCCACTCATTATGCTGCTGCGGGCCTGATGACATAGATTTCATTGCTGAGTGATACTGCATTGTACGTAAGTACCACAAGTTCTTTATCCATTTTTCACTTTCTGTGATATTGAACTTGTACGGTTAACGAGGTTCTTGTAAACAGAGGCGTCCCAAATTTTGGGGTAGCTGTGTCTTTTTGATTTTAATTTCCCTAAGCTATAGGACCATAAGTGGAAGTGCCCTAGGCTCTGTTGCTTTGTTTTTTAGATGTTTCAGGAAACACCATACACAGCCCGCCCATCAGCATAACAAGGCTCCCAGTTCTCCATGGCCTGTCCTGCCTTTCTGGATTTTACACTTTTTTCAGATGGCCCTTTTGACCGGGGGGAAGTGAGACTTCATTGTAGTGCAGATTTCCTTTGCAAGCTTGCTTGGTTGGCCAAAAAGGGCGTATGCCTTTTTTTCTGAATAAATTCAGGAAAAAAGGCATACGCCCTTTTTGGCCAAGTGCATCATTGTGGACGTTCTGCCTCTTTTCCTATGCTTTAAATGCAATTCCCGTCTACCTCCTGAAATCGTTTTCCTGCAATTCTGCCTTGCTTTCAATGCCTCTTCATAGCCTTACCTCAATATATTTTTTGAAAATAGTTGGCCTTTATAACTCTGCAAGTTTTTGAATTGCAGTGGCCCTTAGCTCCATTTTTCAGCTCTTATTTTTGTGATCTTGCCTCATAACCACAGGATTCCTTCAGGCCCTATTCTTCTTCTGGGGCACCTTGCTGTGCCTTTGGTTTATTCTTCTTACTGATGTGAATTTAGAGTGACATGTGCCCATTGAAACCGCTACAGCTAGTTTCTCACTGGTTCCCCCTATTCCCATTCATCCTCCGCACTAACTGCAGACTGTGCGATACCAGAACTTAAAGGCATTGACTCTCCATGTGGGGATATTTTTGGTAAAGCGGCTGGAATGTCGATCCGGAGCCCCAGGAGAGGAAAAATGAGGTGCGTTTTAGAAACCTTTCCCGATCATATGGTATACCAGTCGCTGGGTTTCCCAAGCATGGTTTAGCTGTAGGAAGATTCCCTTCAACCTGGAGTGTTGGGACCCTTGGAATGAGTAGCATGAAGTATTGCATTAAACTTTTGGCAGTTGCTCACCAAAGCTCATCAATCCTCTCAGCCCCAAGTGTCCAGCCTTATGTCTTATCCAGCTGTGGGTTTATATGTGGTCAATCCAGGTTGCATCACAGCCCCTGAGCGAATTTTGTAAGAATTTTTCTCTCTTTCATTGTTTCTGCGTTTTGTTTTTAAAATTTATTTCTATAATGGGGTTTAGCTCATTTTCACTGCTGTGTTTGTGCCACTCTGCACACACTTGATTCCCTTATGGAGATATATCAATACATGGGTTTTAAGATTCTTATTACTCAGATATATTTCTCTGCGGTGTATAGGGTGTGTTGAGGCCAGTTCATTGAGCAAGGTGTAGATCTTGGCTAATATCTATTTGGTTTATTGAACGGTATCTGTGCTAATTTCAAACTCTGGTTTTATGCATCACCCCACCTCTCCTTTCCCCTTAAGCTGAAATAAGTGTGTTTTCTAAATGTGAGACACTGTTCTGTTCTGTAATTCATTTCTTGTGCAGCCATATTTACCCTCCCTCTATAAGTGATATCTTATGATATGTTTCTTTTTCTGTTTGACTTATTTCAAGTAGTATTATCGGACCTAAATCCACTCTTTATCCTTCTACTAGCCTTATTACATTGATTTCATGGTGAAGAGATATTCCATTGTACATAAGTACCACATCTTCTTTATCCATTGTTCTCTTTCCTGGGATATTTAAGGTATACTGAAGTTGAGGTTCTTGTAAACAGAGTAGCCCTAAACTGTGGTGTGCTTGTGTCTTGTTAATTTTTAGATTTCCCTAGATATACTCCCATGATTGGAAGTGTCCTATGCTCTGTAGCTCTGTTTTTTAGATGATTTAGGAACCACCATACACTTCTCCAGAGTGGCTCTCGGCAGTTCACACACTGCCCATCAGCGTATAAAGGCTCCCTGTTCTCCATGGCCTGTCCTGCATTTCTGGTTTTTACAATTTTTTAGGATGGCCCTTTTGACCAGTGGGAAATGAGACTTCTTTGTTGTGCACATTTGCATTGCTTGCTTGCTTCGTTGCCCATAAAGTGCGTATGCGTTTTTTCCTGGATATAATCAGGAAAAAACGCATACGCCCTTTTGGGCCAACTGCATCATTGTCGAAATTCTGCCGCTTTTCATGTGCTTTAAAGACGAGTCCAATCTATCTCTTGAAATCTGTTTCTTGCAATTCTGTCTTGCATTCAGATCCTCTTCTTTGCCTTACCTCAACATATTTTTGGACGTTAGTTTTCATTTATAACTCTGCAGGTTTGTGAATTGCAGTGACCCTGAGCTCCATTTTTTAAGTTGCTCTTTTGTGAGCTGGCCTCAAACCCGCAGGATTGCTTCAGGCCCTATTTTGGCTCGGGCGAGGCGGGCTGAGCCTTTTTTCAATTCTTATTCTTAATGGGAAATTAGAGTGATATGTGCCCGTCCAAACCCCTACAACTATTCTCTCATTGGTTCCCCGTTCATCCTCCTCACAATTTGCAAAATGTGTGAAACAGAAGTTGAAATGTGCTGATTCTCCAAGTGGGGAGATTCTAAGTAACGTGGCTGGAATGGTGAACAGGAGCACCAGGAGAGGATAAATGAGCTGCATTTTAGACACATCTCCCGATCACATGGTGTACAGTCCTCTGGGTTTTCCATGCATGTTTTAGCTGTAGGAAGATCCCTTGAACCTGCATATTTGGGACCCATTGAATGGGTACCAGGTAGTATTACTTTAAAGGGTGTGCATTTCCTCACCCAACCTCACATTTCTCTTAGCGCAAACAGTTTCCAGCCTTATGTCTCATCCTGCTGTGGGTCTAGATGTGTTCAATCCATGTTGCATCACCGGCCCTGAGGAAAAGTTGTAAGAGGTTTTCTCTGTCTCTCTGTCGTTTATTTTTTTCAATTTATTACTATATTGGTTACAGCTGATTTTCAAAGCTCTGTTTCTTGCTGCTGTACATCCACTTGATTCACGTACAGAGAGACATCAGTAAATTCTTTTTCAGATTCTTACCAGTCGTATATATTCTTTTCCGGTGACTTGAGTGTGCTGAGTGCAGTTCTTTTAGCTACCGTGTAGGCCTTGTTGATTATCAGTTTGGTATTTGGAATGGTATCTTTGCTAATTTCAACCTCCTGGGTGATGCCTCACCCCTCCCCACCTTTCCCGTTTAGCAGCCTTATGCGTGTTTTCTACATATTTGACTATGTTTTTGTTTTGTAATTTATTTCATGTGTAGCCATTTTGGATTCCACCTTTAAGTGATATCTTATGATATGTGTCTTTTTCTTTTTGAATTCTGTCACTTAGAAAGATCATACATAACTCCTCCGGAGTTGTTACAACTGGCCATATTTCATTGATTTCCAGGCTGAATAATATTCCACTCTACCTAAGTACCACATCTCTACCCATTTTTTCCCTCCAGAGACATTTAAGTTATATCCTAGTTGAGGATCTTTTAAACAGAGAGGGGGTAAACATTGGGGTGCCTGTGTCCTCTCGATTTTTGTTTTTCTCAAGATATACGCCCATGAGTGCAAGTGCCCTATGCTCTGTAGCTCATTTTTTAGATGCTTTAGTAAACACAATACACTTCTCCAGAATGGCCGTTGGCAATATACATTTCCACTATAAGTCTCACAGGGCTCCCTCTTCTCCTTGCCCTGTCCTGCATTTCTGTTGTTTACGCTTTATGAGGATGGCTCTTCTGACTGATGCGAAGTGATATCTTTTGTAGTATTGACTTCCAGTGCCCACCTGTTTGGTTGGCTAAAAAAGTGTATGCCCTTTTCTTGAATATATACAGAAAAAAACGCATACACCCTTTTTGGCCAACTGCAATGTTGGCAATGTTCAGCTCCTTTTCTTGTGCTTAATGGCGAGTCCTTTCTACCTCCTCAAATCCCTTTCCTGCCATTCTCCCTTGCTTACAAGTCCTTTTCTCTGACTTTCCTCAAGACATTTTTCAGTGATGGATATTTTCAACTCTGCAGTTTTGTGAATTTTACTGCCCCTGAGTTCCATTGTTCAACTTGTGTTTATGGGAACTGGCCACAAAGCAGCGGGATTTCCTCAAGCCCTATACTGTTTCCATGGGCAACCCTAGCCTTTGGTCAATTCGTCTTCCTGATTGGAAATTAGAGTGACATGTGCCTGTCTGAACACCTAGGACTTGTCTCTCATTGTTCCTCATCCTTCCGCTTCATCCTCTGGACAAATTCCAAACTGTACGCAACAGGATGTTGACAGTGCTGACATCTCCAAGTGGGGAGACTGTTAGTAAAGACGCTGGAGGGGTGAACCCGAGCACCAGGAGATGAGGAGATGAGATGCCTTTTCCAAACTCTTCCCGATCAGACGGTATACCATCCTCTGGGTGTGACAGACATGTTTTAGCAGTAGGAAGAGTCCCATTCATGTAAGGAGAACACCAGGGCTTTTTCAAAATCAGTGTCTCCCCGAAACCCAAACTGGGGAATTTTTTAAGCTACGGCTACACATATGTTCATTAAGGGCCTTGGGAAGTAGGCAGAGTCCAAACTTTAGATGATTGAAGTCTTCAGGGTCAGAAGCACTCACCACCAGCTTCCCTTAGGTTACACTTTAACTGTCATTGATAGATGATGTCAATAAAAATATCTATTCTTTTTCAGATTATTTCCCCTTATAGGTTATTGCAAAATGTTGAGTGTAGTTCCCTGTGCTATACAGTAGTTCCTTGTTGATGATCTATTTTATACATAGCAGTGTGTATGTGTTAATCCCAAACTGTTAATTTATCCCTCCTCCCACCTTTCCCCTTTGGTAATAATAAATTATAAGATTTTATACTTCTCAGAAATGGGGGAGCTGAAAGAGAGGTATCATTTTCAATGGAAAAGCATTTAAAACAAGATTGAAGCTTTAACCAAGATTATTAGATGTACATCCTTGGAAAGAAATCACTTCGTTTCTCTAATATTGACCTGACAAATAAGACAAACCTTTTCACTGAACTTGCTTATAATAAAGTGATGGAAATATCAAATGGAAGTGTTAGAAACATCTTATTTTACCCGAGCCTTATACACTGTTCTATGTTAACTACAGTTTGGCTCACACATCTGTTCATTGAGGTTACAATAGTCTCAATTTCTGTTACTGATCCTCCAGAGTGGACCCCAACAAGTGTCCCCCTGCCCAGTGTCATTGGGGCCAACAGATCGAGACTGAGTTTGGTTCACAAGCAAAGGAAACTTTATATTTTGATCAGAGAATGGAGAGGTGAGAGTATGCACTACCCCGTGGGCTGTGGGCTGGGCTGCTGTGTAGAGATCCTGTCAGAGTCAGTGGGAGGGAGGGGGCGGAGCTCTCGAGGGCCAGGTTGGCTGCAGCTCAGGCTCTATATCGCGGAGTCTGCACTGGGCCCCAGGAGCTGAGGTGTCGACCCAGCCATTCTGCACTAGGAAATCTGGTCTGAAGTGCCGGGTGTGGAACCTCTGCATGCGGGACCCTAGGAGCACGTGAAATTAGACAAAGCACAAAGGATAAAAAAGGTTAGACTTGACTTTATTGCCCAGATTCTATTTTTATCTCCCAGGGATTTTTAATGGGCTTTGCTGGGGACAAACCCCTCCTCTGTCTTTTGTCCCGTTCCTCATTCTTGGAGTGCTGAGGGTGCAGACACTTCTTCTGTAACTGCTGAGTGCTGAGTTGGGAGCCCTAATACCCGGGGGCGAGGGTCAGAGCTTCTCCCCAGCAGCCTCCAGGTGACGTTGATTGTCCCCAGGCCCCCTGCCTCCCTGCTCGTCCACCTGAGCACCAGCATTGGAAGTGTTATAGATTCTAATGACCTTTAAGGGTCCAGGAAAGAGATGTGCAGAGACGCTGTGGGGGCCGGTTTCACCCCGCCCCACATTTGTTCGGCCACCTTAGGCTGACCGTTTCTGCCAGCCTAGATGCTCTGACCAGTAGTCTGCGCTTTCTTCAATTAGGCCCCTGAATTAACGTACAAACAGCACCAGGTGTCAGAGCCCTGCCCGCTCAACTCCCAGACAGTCCAGGGTCAGTGGTGATCAAGGACCATGATGACCACTGAGTCAACAGCCTTTTGAAGTAAACAGGAGTCCAGCCGGTCTTATTGGCCACCATCATCACGGTGTCTGTAGGCTTTTCTATGGTGACAGTGTGATATACGGTTCCCCCGCCAAGATTATTAGCTCCCCTCTGGGTGCAGTAAGTCCTGCAAGCAGTAGTCTACTCTTTTGGGACACACTCTTATTGTTTTATGAGAGAAACTCCAGGTCAAGTGATGTTCACACGAGTCGTCATGGTGCCCTGTTGCCCCCGGTTATCTCTCTGGATGTTGGAGTTGGAGGGCCTCCTCACTCAAGGTCGGTGTGCCCACGGAGCGAACCCTGCAACTTCAGGGCATCGTTGGTGGTTAGGATCACCACGTGGGGTCCTTTTCCCTTAGGAAGGAGGTGGCCTTTTGGGCTGCTGATTTCCAGGTTTTTAGATACCGCCAGTATCTTGGCCAGATGCGGCAGTGGGCCAAGCCCCTTGGTGACCGTAGTTTATCCTACCTGGATGGCATTCTTGCATTGTTCCATTTCAAGTGGTCCCAGTTTTTGCACTAATTCTCCAATGGCGATTCACCTTTCACTGGGAATGTAAAGGTCAAAGGGTTTAGCTAAATTAGGGAGTTCCAGGGCAAGGGTCTGAATTGACTGCTCTTTCCATTCTTGAAAGGCCACTTCTGGATTCTATTCAAAAGGATCATCATCTTTTCCTTTCAGTGTTTCATATAGAGGCCCAGCTAGTAGACTGTAGTTAGGGATCCAGAAGCAGCAAACCCTGGCCTCCCCAGGAACCCCTAAGCTGTCTTCTAGTTTTAGAAAGGGGTAAGGCTGCAAATGGTTTCTTCCCTTTCCTGGGATGGGCTTCTCCGACCTTCTGTGAGAATGAAGCCCAGGCAGGTCACCGCAGTCTGTGATATTTGAGCTTTTTCTTGGACAACTTCTATCCTTTATTGGCTTGGTAGTTCAGAGGCCTCCTTAGTAGGGCTGGCGATCAGAATGTCGTCTGCGTACTGAAGGAGGGTTTCCTTTTCCAGAGGTAGAACTTTTAGGTCTTTAGCTAAGCTTTCCCCAAAGATGGTGTGGGAATTTTTGCACCCTTGGGGCAAGACGGCCCGGAAGTATTGTTTTAGTTGTATGTTGAGTCCTGCCACTCACAAGCCAAAATTTCTTGTGACTCTGGGACTAATGGAATACAAAAGAAGGCATCATTGAAGACTAATACAGAATACCATGTCCTGGTGGTTGGTAGAATGACCAGCAGGGTGTAGGAATTAGGAGCAACTGGAGGTATATCCTCGGTGGCTTCACTGACTGTCCTGACATCCTTTACCAGGTCCCCAGCAGCCCATGGGGCTCTCGTGGTCAGACCAATCCCAGAATATGGAGCTCACCTGGGCAGGTACCCCACCCCCACCCCAGCCCACGGGGCTCTCGTGGTCAGGCCCTTCCCAGGATACAGAGCTACCCTTGCAGGTACCATGGCAGGGCAGGGCACACAGGAACCGTGCACATAGCCCTCATTGCAGAGCACCCCCAGCTCACCTGTCGCTCAGAGCTGGCACAGAGCACCTCAGAGCAGGACTTGAACTAACAAACAGCAGCTGCGACAGGTCTGTGACCCTGGGCGTCACTCTGTGCGGCCTCCCTCCACCTGGTCTTCCAGAGACTTCCACTGCACCCGGGGCACCAGGCCTCTGTCTCCAACCACCACCCACCCCTCCTCTCCCTGACTCCTGGGTTCCTCTCATAAGGAGAGGGTTTTCTTGAAGTTGTCTCCCACTCATGGGCCAGATAAAATGATTAGAAAACAAGCCAAAGCTGCAGCCCCTTGTCTATCCTGACTCTCAGGAGCCCACACCTGTTCCTTGGACCTGGCCGGTTCAGCAAGTTCCATTTTCTGCAACTGTGAGCCCCTGAGGGGTGATGATTGGCTGACCTGGGCAGCCTTACCGTGCGGGCCAGCCCTCCCCAGGTGTGCCTGGGTTGAGATCAATATAAATACCACTCCAGGCAGCAAGAGCCCCTGCAGCCGTGCCTGACGCCATTTTCTCTGCCCTGTCAGCAGTCTCGGGGCTGGGCTGGTGGGAGGGAGTGAGAGGCCACGGCTTTGTGGGTGGCCCAGTGTGAGTGGGGCTCTGCTGGACTTTCTGCAGCAGTTGCCAGGCTGCCACCTGCTAAAGAAGAGGATGTGTCACCCATACCTGCTGCTGGAATTTCTCCCTGGGCAGAGGTGAGGAAGGAAAAAAGCAGTGGGGGCAGGGACAGGACGGGTATCTCAGTCAGGGAAATGGAAATCTTCCAGAAGAGCACCCAGGGCCAGGACCATCCTGGCTGGCCTGCAGGCACCAAGTCGGCCGGCATGCTGTCACTCGTGTGGCTCTATGGCCCTTCCTCTAGGCTTTCAAGTCCTTGTATATATTCAGGTGTTTTACCTGGGACGGGTGGGAATAGTTCAGCAGCAACTGGCCTGGGGCTCAGCTCACGTTTACTCACAGATGCCTCGGCACGGTGCCCCAGCTTTGCAATGAGGACGCTTGTTGCGTGGGGGCTGCTGGCTGAATGGGAGACGATTCCCCACCACTGGCCAACTTCAGAATTGTTTACAACTGGAGCAAGTGCCCTGATACGGTTTTCCTCTGTGGAACTGGTGGGTTCTGTGTTTTTTTTCTCTTTTTCGTTTTTGGTTCAAGGTAGATTTTATTCCTCTTTTTTGTATTTACAGATATAAGCATGGAAATAATTTATTCATATAAATACATGTATGTGAAGGGAATAATTGTTTTTTCTGTTTTATTTTTTAAATTTTATTTCTTTTTAATTTTGAATTTTATTTTATATTTTTATACAGCAGGTTCTTATTGGTTATCTATTTTATACATATAAATGTATACATGCCAATCCCAGTCTCTCAACTCCTCCCACCACCACCCCCCCAACAGCTTTCCCCCCTTGTTGTCCATACATTTGTTGTCTACATCTGTTGCTCTATTTATGCCTTGCAAAATGGTTAATCTGTACAGTTTTTCTAGGTTCCACATATATGCATGAATATACAAGATTTGTTTTTCTCTTTCTGACTTACTTCACTCTGTATGACAGTCTCTAGATCCATCGACGTCTCTACAAATGACCCAATTTCATTCCTTTTCATGGCTTAGTAATATTCCATTTTATATATGTACCACAGCTTTATGCATTCGTCTGTCTGTGGGCATTTAGGTTGCTTCCATTACCTCGATATTGTAAATAGTGATGCAATGAACATTGCGGTGAATGTCTCGTTTTGATTTATGGTTTTGTCTGGGTATATGTCCAGTACTGGGATTGCTGTATCATATGGTAATTCTATTGTTAGTTTCTTAAGAAACTCCATATTGTTCTCCGTAGTGACTGTATCAATTTATATTCCCAACAATAGTGGAAGAGGGTTCCTTTTCTCCACACCCTTTCCAGCATTTTTGTTTGTAGATTTTCTCATGATGCCCATTCTATCAGGTGTGAGGTGATACCTCATTGTTGAGTCCATTTTGTTGAGCAAGGGGTAGGTCTTGTCTATTACATATTTGGCTTATTGAATGGTATCTGTGCTAATTTCAAACTCTGGTTTTATGCAGCACCCCAACTCACTTTCCCCCTTAAGGAAGCATAAGTTGGTTTTCTAAACTTGAGATCCTGTTCTGTTTTGTAATTCAGTTCATGTGTAGCCAAGTTCACATTCCATGTATTAGTGATATCTTATGATGTTTCTTTTTCTGTGTGACATATTTCAGTTAGAATCATCATACCTGAATCCACTCATTATGCTGCTACGGGCCTGATGACATAGATTTCATGGCTGAGTGATTTTGCATTGTACATAAGTACCACAACTTCTTTATCCATTTTTCACTTTCTGCAATATTGAACTTGTACCGTAAACGAGGTTCTTGTAAACAGAGCTGTCCCAAACTGTGGGGTGGCTGTGTCTTTTTGATTTTAATTTCCCTAAGCTATAGGACCATAAGTGGAAGTGCCCTAGGCTCTGTTGCTTTGTATTTTAGATGTTTCAGGAAACACCATACACTTCTCCCGAGTGGCTGTTGGCAATTTACATCCCGCCCATCAGCATAACAAGGCTCCCAGTTCTCCATGGCCTGTCCTGCCTTTCTGGATTTTACACATTTCTCAGATGGCCCTTCTGACCGGGGGGAAGTGAGACTTCATTGTAGTGCAGATTTCCTTTGCAAGCTTGCTTGGTTGGCCAAAAAGTGCGTATGCGTTTTTTCCTGATTCAGGAAAAAACGCATACGCCCTTTTTGGCCAAGTGCATCATTGTGGACGTTCTGCCTCTTTTCCTATGCTTTCAATGCAATTCCAGTCTACCTCCTGAAATCGGTTTCCTGCAATTCTGCCCCGCTTTCAAGTCCTCTTGGCAGCCTTACTTCAGTATATTTTTGGACGATAGCTGTCATTTATAACTCTGCAGGTTTGTGAATTACAGTGCCCCTGAGCTCCTTTCTTCAACTCGCTTTCTTTTGAGCTGGCCGCAACACCGCAGGATGGCTTCAGGCCCTAATCTGGTTCCGGCACGGCACGCTGAGCCTTTGGTTAATTCCTCTTCCTGGTGGGAAATGAGAGTTAAATTTGCCCGTCCAGACACCTCCAGCTAGTCTCTCATTGGTTCTCGCTATTCCTGTTCATCTTCCGCAGAAATTGCAAACTGGGCCAAACAGGAGGTTAAAGGGACTGACTCTCCAAGTCGGGAGGGTGTTAGTAAAGCGTCTGGAATGTTGCACCCGAGTACCAGGGTACGAAAACTGAGACATATTTGAACACGTCTCCCGATCACATGGTTGATCATACTCTAGGTTCCACATGCATGTTTTAGCTGAAGGAAGAATACCTTAAACCTGGGTAGTTGAAACCCGTGGAATGGGTACCATGCAATATGACTTCAAAGGGTCTTCATTTGCTCACCGAACCTCTCCAATCCTATCACTGCTGCGTTTATGCCCCTGTACACATGCTTGATTCTCTTTTGGAGACATAGCAATCCATAGGTTTTAAGATACTTACTAGTCAGGTACATTCTTAGGCATTTAATATGCGGTGTTGAGTCCATTTCGTTGAGCAAGGAGTAGCTCTTGTCTATTCCATATTTGGCTTAAGGAACTTTATCTGTGCTCATTTCAATCTCTGGTTTTATGCAGCACCCCAACTCACCTTTCCCCTTAAGCAACCATAAGTTGGTTTTCTAAATTTGAGACCCTGTTCTGTTCTGTAATTCAGTTCCTGTGTAGCCAAGTTTACATTCCGTGTATTACTGATATCTTATGATGTTTCTTTTTCTGTGTGACTTATTTCAGTTAGAATCATCATACCTGAATCCACTCATTGTGCTGCTAAGGGCCTGATGACATAGATTTCATTGCTGAGTGATATTGCTTTGTAAGTAAATACCACAACTTCTTTATCCATTTTTCACTTTCTGCGATGTTGAACTTGTACGCTAAACGAGGTTCTTGTAAACAGAGGCGTCCCAAACTTTGGGGTGGCTGTGTCTTTTTGTTTTTAATTTCCCTAAGCTATAGGACCATAAGTGGAAGTGCCCTAGGCTCTGTTGCTTTGTTTTTTAGATGTTTCAGGAAACACCATACACTTCTCCCGAGTGTCTGTTGGCAATTTACATCCCGCCCATCAGCATAACAAGGCTCCCAGTTCTCCATGGCCTGTCCTCCCTTTCTGGATTTTACACTTTTTTCAGATAGCCCTTTTGACCGGGGGGAAGTGAGACTTCATTGTAGTGCAGATTTCCTTTGCAAGCTTGCTTGGTTGGCCAAAAAGGGCGTATGCGTTTTTTCCTGAATATATTCAGGAAAAAACGCATACGCCCTTTTTGGCCAAGTGCATCATTGTGGACGTTCTGCCTCTTTTCCTATGCTTTCAATGCAATTCCAGTCTGCCTCCTGAAATCGGTTTCCTGCAATTCTGCCCCGCTTTCAAGTCCTCTTGGCAGCCTTACTTCAGTATATTTTTGGACGATAGCTGTCATTTATAACTCTGCAGGTTTGTGAATTACAGTGCCCCTGAGCTCCTTTCTTCAACTCGCTTTCTTTTGAGCTGGCCGCAACACCGCAGGATGGCTTCAGGCCCTAATCTGGTTCCGGCACGGCACGCTGAGCCTTTGGTTAATTCCTCTTCCTGGTGGGAAATGAGAGTTAAATTTGCCCGTCCAGACACCTCCAGCTAGTCTCTCATTGGTTCTCGCTATTCCTGTTCATCTTCCGCAGAAATTGCAAACTGGGCCAAACAGGAGGTTAAAGGGACTGACTCTCCAAGTCGGGAGGGTGTTAGTAAAGCGTCTGGAATGTTGCACCCGAGTACCAGGGTACGAAAACTGAGACATATTTGAACACGTCTCCCGATCACATGGTTGATCATACTCTAGGTTCCACATGCATGTTTTAGCTGAAGGAAGAATACCTTAAACCTGGGTAGTTGAAACCCGTGGAATGGGTACCATGCAATATGACTTCAAAGGGTCTTCATTTGCTCACCGAACCTCTCCAATCCTATCACTGCTGCGTTTATGCCCCTGTACACATGCTTGATTCTCTTTCGGAGACATAGCAATCCATAGGTTTTAAGATACTTACTAGTCAGGTACATTCTTAGGCATTTAATATGCGGTGTTGAGTCCATTTCGTTGAGCAAGGAGTAGCTCTTGTCTATTCCATATTTGGCTTAAGGAACTTTATCTGTGCTCATTTCAATCTCTGGTTTTATGCAGCACCCCAACTCACCTTTCCCCTTAAGCAAGCATAAGTTGGTTTTCTAAATTTGAGACCCTGTTCTGTTCTGTAATTCAGTTCCTGTGTAGCCAAGTTTACATTCCGTGTATTACTGATATCTTATGATGTTTCTTTTTCTGTGTGACTTATTTCAGTTAGAATCATCATACCTGAATCCACTCATTGTGCTGCTAAGGGCCTGATGACATAGATTTCATTGCTGAGAGATATTGTTTTGTAAGTAAATACCACAACTTCTTTATCCATTTTTCACTTTCTGCGATGTTGAACTTGTACTGTAAACGAGGTTCTTGTAAACAGAGGCGTCCCAAACTTTGGGGTGGCTGTGTCTTTTTGATTTTAATTTCCCTAAGCTATAGGACCATAAGTGGAAGTGCCCTAGGCTCTGTTGCTTTGTTTTTTAGATGTTTCAGGAAACACCATACACTTCTCCCGAGTGTCTGTTGGCAATTTACATCCCGCCCATCAGCATAACAAGGCTCCCAGTTCTCCATGGCCTGTCCTGCCTTTCTGGATTTTACACTTTTTTCAGATGGCCCTTTTGACCGGGGGGAAGTGAGACTTCATTGTAGTGCAGATTTCCTTTGCAAGCTTGCTTGGTTGGCCAAAAAGGGCGTATGCGTTTTTTCCTGAATATATTCAGGAAAAAACGCATACGCCCTTTTTGGCCAAGTGCATCATTGTGGACGTTCTGCCTCTTTTCCTATGCTTTCAATGCAATTCCAGTCTGCCTCCTGAAATCGGTTTCCTGCAATTCTGCCCCGCTTTCAAGTCCTCTTGGCAGCCTTACTTCAGTATATTTTTGGACGATAGCTGTCATTTATAACTCTGCAGGTTTGTGAATTACAGTACCCCTGAGCTCCTTTCTTCAACTCGCTTTCTTTTGAGCTGGCCGCAACACCGCAGGATGGCTTCAGGCCCTAATCTGGTTCCGGCACGGCACGCTGAGCCTTTGGTTAATTCCTCTTCCTGGTGGGAAATGAGAGTTAAATTTGCCCGTCCAGACACCTCCAGCTAGTCTCTCATTGGTTCTCGCTATTCCTGTTCATCTTCCGCAGAAATTGCAAACTGGGCCAAACAGGAGGTTAAAGGGACTGACTCTCCAAGTCGGGAGGGTGTTAGTAAAGCGTCTGGAATGTTGCACCCGAGTACCAGGGTACGAAAACTGAGACATATTTGAACACGTCTCCCGATCACATGGTTGATCATACTCTAGGTTCCACATGCATGTTTTAGCTGAAGGAAGAATACCTTAAACCTGGGTAGTTGAAACCCGTGGAATGGGTACCATGCAATATGACTTCAAAGGGTCTTCATTTGCTCACCGAACCTCTCCAATCCTATCACTGCTGCGTTTATGCCCCTGTACACATGCTTGATTCTCTTTCGGAGACATAGCAATCCATAGGTTTTAAGATACTTACTAGTCAGGTACATTCTTAGGCATTTAATATGCGGTGTTGAGTCCATTTCGTTGAGCAAGGAGTAGCTCTTGTCTATTCCATATTTGGCTTAAGGAACTTTATCTGTGCTCATTTCAATCTCTGGTTTTATGCAGCACCCCAACTCACCTTTACCCTTAAGCAAGCATAAGTTGGTTTTCTAAATTTGAGACCCTGTTCTGTTCTGTAATTCAGTTCCTGTGTAGCCAAGTTTACATTCCGTGTATTACTGATATCTTATGATGTTTCTTTTTCTGTGTGACTTATTTC
>NW_027135994.1:0-35720 GCF_039906515.1 Pseudorca crassidens | reverse complement strand
AGTTAGAATCATCATACCTGAATCCACTCATTGTGCTGCTAAGGGCCTGATGACATAGATTTCATTGCTGAGTGATATTGCTTTGTAAGTAAATACCACAACTTCTTTATCCATTTTTCACTTTCTGCGATGTTGAACTTGTACTGTAAACGCGGTTCTTGTAAACAGAGGCGTTCCATACTTTGGGGTGGCTGTGTCTTTTTGATTTTAATTTCCCTAAGCTATAGGACCATAAGTGGAAGTGCCCTAGGCTCTGTTGCTTTGTTTTTTAGATGTTTCAGGAAACACCATACACTTCTCCCGAGTGTCTGTTGGCAATTTACATCCCGCCCATCAGCATAACAAGGCTCCCAGTTCTCCATGGCCTGTCCTGCCTTTCTGGATTTTACACTTTTTTCAGATGGCCCTTTTGACCGGGGGGAAGTGAGACTTCATTGTAGTGCAGATTTCCTTTGCAAGCTTGCTTGGTTGGCCAAAAAGGGCGTATGCGTTTTTTCCTGAATATATTCAGGAAAAAACGCATACGCCCTTTTTGGCCAAGTGCATCATTGTGGACGTTCTGCCTCTTTTCCTATGCTTTCAATGCAAATCCAGTCTACCTCCTGAAATCGGTTTCCTGCAATTCTGCCCCGTTTTCAAGTCCTCTTGGCAGCCTTACTTCAGTATATTTTTGGACGATAGCTGTCATTTATAACTCTGCAGGTTTGTGAATTACAGTGGCCCTGAGCTCCTTTCTTCAACTCGCTTTCTTGTGACTGGCCACAACACCGCAGGATGGCTTCAGGCCCTAATCTGGTTCCGGCAGGGCACGCTGAGCCTTTGGTTAATTCCTCTTCCTGGTGGGAAATGAGAGTTAAATTTGCCCGTCCAGACACCTCCAGCTAGTCTCTCATTGGTTCTCGCTATTCCTGTTCATCTTCCGCAGAAATTGCAAACTGGGCCGAACAGGAGGTTAAAGGGGCTGACTCTCCAAGTGGGGAGGGTGTTAGTAAAGCGTCTGGAATGTTGCACCCGAGTACCAGGGTACGAAAACTGAGACATATTTGAACACGTCTCCCGATCACATGGTTGATCATACTCTAGGTTCCACATGCATGTTTTAGCTGAAGGAAGAATACCTTAAACCTGGGTAGTTGAAACCCGTGGAATGGGTACCATGCAATATGACTTCAAAGGGTCTTCATTTGCTCACCGAACCTCTCCAATCCTATCACTGCTGCGTTTATGCCCCTGTACACATGCTTGATTCTCTTTCGGAGACATAGCAATCCATAGGTTTTAAGATACTTACTAGTCAGGTACATTCTTAGGCGTTTAATATGCGGTGTTGAGTCCATTTCGTTGAGCAAGGAGTAGATCTTGTCTATTCCATATTTGGCTTAAGGAACTTTATCTGTGCTCATTTCAATCTCTGGTTTTATGCAGCACCCCAACTCACCTTTCCCCTTAAGCAAGCATAAGTTGGTTTTCTAAATTTGAGACCCTGTTCTGTTCTGTAATTCAGTTCCTGTGTAGCCAAGTTTACATTCCGTGTATTACTGATATCTTATGATGTTTCTTTTTCTGTGTGACTTATTTCAGTTAGAATCATCATACCTGAATCCACTCATTGTGCTGCTAAGGGCCTGATGACATAGATTTCATTGCTGAGTGATATTGCTTTGTAAGTAAATACCACAACTTCTTTATCCATTTTTCACTTTCTGCGATGTTGAACTTGTACTGTAAACGCGGTTCTTGTAAACAGAGGCGTTCCATACTTTGGGGTGGCTGTGTCTTTTTGATTTTAATTTCCCTAAGCTATAGGACCATAAGTGGAAGTGCCCTAGGCTCTGTTGCTTTGTTTTTTAGATGTTTCAGGAAACACCATACACTTCTCCCGAGTGTCTGTTGGCAATTTACATCCCGCCCATCAGCATAACAAGGCTCCCAGTTCTCCATGGCCTGTCCTGCCTTTCTGGATTTTACACTTTTTTCAGATGGCCCTTTTGACCGGGGGGAAGTGAGACTTCATTGTAGTGCAGATTTCCTTTGCAAGTTTGCTTGGTTGGCCAAAAAGGGCGTATGCGTTTTTTCCTGAATATATTCAGGAAAAAACGCATACGCCCTTTTTGGCCAAGTGCATCATTGTGGACGTTCTGCCTCTTTTCCTATGCTTTCAATGCAATTCCAGTCTACCTCCTGAAATCGGTTTCCTGCAATTCTGCCCCGCTTTCAAGTCCTCTTGGCAGCCTTACTTCAGTATATTTTTGGACAATAGCTGTCATTTATAACTCTGCAGGTTTGTGAATTACAGTGCCCCTGAGCTCCTTTCTTCAACTCGCTTTCTTGTGACCTGGCCGCAACACCGCAGGATTGCTTCAGGCCCTAATCTGGTTCCGGCACGGCACGCTGAGCCTTTGGTTAATTCCTCTTCCTGGTGGGAAATGAGAGTTAAATTTGCCCGTCCAGACACCTCCAGCTAGTCTCTCATTGGTTCTCGCTATTCCTGTTCATCTTCCGCAGAAATTGCAAACTGGGCCAAACAGGAGGTTAAAGGGACTGACTCTCCAAGTCGGGAGGGTGTTAGTAAAGCGTCTGGAATGTTGCACCCGAGTACCAGGGTACGAGAACTGAGACATATTTGAACACGTTTCCCGATCACATGGTTGATCATAATCTAGGTTCCACATGCATGTTTTAGCTGAAGGAAGAATCCCTGAAACCTGGAGAGTTGAGACCCGTGGAATGGGTACCATGCAATATGACTTCAAAGGGTCTTTGTTTGCTCACCGAACCTCTCCAATCCTATCACTGCTGCATTTATGCCCCTGTACACACGCTTGATTCTCTTTTGGAGATATAGCAATCCATAGGTTTTAAGATACTTACTAGTCAGGTACATTCTTAGGCGTTTAATATGGGGTGTTGAGTCCATTTCGTTGAGCAAGGAGTAGCTCTTGTCTATTCCATATTTGGCTTAAGGAATTTTATCTGTGCTCATTTCAATCGCTGGTTTTATGCAGCACCCCAACTCACCTTTCCCCTTAAGCAAGCATAAGTTGGTTTTCTAAATTTGAGACCCTGTTCTGTTTTGGAATTCAGTTCCTGTGTAGCCAAGTTTACATTCCGTGTATTACTGATATCTTATGATGTTTCTTTTTCGGTGTTACATATTTCAGTTAGAATCATCGTACTTGAATCCACTCATTATGCTGCTACGGGCCTGATGACATAGATTCCATTGCTGAGTGATACTGCATTGTACGTAAGTATCACAAGTTCTGTATCCATTTTTCACTTTCTGTGATATTGAACTTGTACGGTAAACGAGGTTCTTGTAAACAGAGGCGTCCCAAACTTTGGGGTGGCTGTGTCTTTTTGATTTTAATTTCCCTAATCTATAGGACCATAAGTGGAAGTGCCCTAGGGTCTGTTGCTTTGTGTTTTAGATGTTTCAGGAAACACCATACACTTCTCCCGAGTGTCTGTTGGCAATTTACATCCCGCCCATCAGCATAACAAGGCTCCCAGTTCTCCATGGCCTGTCCTGCCTTTCTGGATTTTACACTTTATTCAGATGGCCCTTTTGACCGGGGGGAAGTGAGACTTCATTGTAGTACAGATTTCCTTTGCAAGCTTGCTTGGTTGGCCAAAAAGGGCGTATGCGTTTTTTCCTGAATATATTCAGGAAAAAACGCATACGCCCTTTTTGGCCAAGTGCATCATTGTGGACGTTCTGCCTCTTTTCCTATGCTTTCAATGCAATTCCAGTCTACCTCCTGAAATCGGTTTCCTGCAATTCTGCCCCGCTTTCAAGTCCTCTTGGCAGCCTTACTTCAGTATATTTTTGGACGATAGCTGTCATTTATAACTCTGCAGGTTTGTGAATTACAGTGCCCCTGAGCTCCTTTCTTCAACTCGCTTTCTTGTGACCTGGCCGCAACACCGAAGGATGGCTTCAGGAATTAATCTGGTTCCGTCACGGCACGCTGAGCCTTTGGTTATTTCCTCTTCCTGGTGGGAAATGAGAGTTAAATTTGCCCGTCCAGACACCTCCAGCTAGTCTCTCATTGGTTCTCCCTATTCCTGTTCATCTTCCACAGAAATTGCAAACTGGGCCAAACAGGAGGTTAAAGGTGTTGACTCTCCAAGGGGGGAGAGTGTTAGTGAAGCGTCTGGAATGTTGCACCCGAGTACCAGGGGAGGAAAACTGAGACATATTTGAACATGTCTCCCGTTCACACGGTTGATCATACTCTGGGTTCCACATGCATGTTTTAGCTGAAGGAAGAATACCTTAAACCTGGAGAGTTGAGACCCGTGGAAGGGGTACCATGCAATATGACTTCAAAGTGTCTTCATTTGCTCACCGAACCTCTCCAATCCTATCACTGCTGCGTTTATGCCCCTGTACACACGCTTGATTCTCTTTTGGAGACATAGCAATACCTAGGATTTAAGGTACTTACTAGTCAGGTACATTCTTAGGCGTTTAATATGGGGTGTTGAGTCCGTTTCGTTGAGCAAGGAGTAGCTCTTGTCTATTCCATATTTGGCTTAAGGAACTTTATCTGTGTTCATTTCAATCTCTGGTTTTATGCAGCACCCCAACTCACCTTTCCCCTTAAGCAAGCATAAGTTTGTTTTCTAAATTTGAGACCCTGTTCTGTTTTGGAATTCAGTTCCTGTGTAGCCAAGTTTACATTCCGTGTATTAGTGATATCTTATGATGTTTCTTTTTCTGTGTGACTTATTTCAGTTAGAATCATCGTACCTGAATCCACTCATTATGCTGCTACGGGCCTGATGATGTAGATTTCATTGCTGAGTGATACTGCATTGTACGTAAGTACCACAATTTCTTTATCCATTTTTCACTTTCTGTGATATTGAACTTGTACGGTAAACGAGGTTCTTGTAAACAGTGGCGTCCCAAACTTTCGGGTGGCTGTGTCTTTTTGATTTTAATTTCCCTAATCTATAGGAACATAAGTGGAAGTGCCCGAGGCTCTGTTGCTTTGTTTTTTAGATGTTTCAGGAAACACCATACACTTCTCCCGAGTGTCTGTTGGCAATTTACATCCCGCCCATCAGCATAACAAGGCTCCCAGTTCTCCATGGTCTGTCCTGCCTTTCTGGATTTTACACTTTTTTCAGATGGCCCTTTTGACGGGGGGAAGTGAGACTTCATTATAGTGCAATTTTCCTTTGCAAGTTTGCTTGGTTGGCCAAAAAGGGCGTATGCGTTTTTTCCTGAATATATTCAGGAAAAAACGCATACGCCCTTTTTGGCCAAGTGCATCATTGTGGACGTTCTGCCTCTTTTCCTATACTTTCAATGCAATTCCAGTCTACCTCCTGAAATCGGTTTCCTGCAATTCTGCCCCGCTTTCAAGTCCTCTTGGCAGCCTTACTTCAGTATATTTTTGGATGATAGCTGTCATTTATAACTCTGCAGGTTTGTGAATTACAGTGCCCCTGAGCTCCTTTCTTCAACTCGCTTTCTTGTGACCTGGCCGCAACAACGCAGGATGGCTTCAGGCCCTAATCTGATTCCGGCACGGCATGCTGAGCCATTGGTTAATTCCTCTTCCTGGTGGGAAATGAGAGTTAAATTTGCCCGTCCAGACACCTCCAGCTAGTCTCTCATTGGTTCTCGCTATTCCTGTTCATCTTCCGCAGAAATTGCAAACTGGGCCAAACAGGAGGTTAAAGGCGCTGACTCTCCAAGTGGGGAGAGTGTTAGTAAAGCGTCTGGAATGTTGCACCCGAGTACCAGGGTATGAAAACTGAGAGATATTTGAACACGTCTCCCGATCACATGGCTGATCATACACTAGGTTCCACATGCATGTTTTAGCTGAAGGAAGAATCCCTTAAACCTGGAGAGTTGAGACCCGTGGAATGGGTACCATGCAATATGACTTCAAAAGGTCTTCATTTGCTCACCGAACCTCTCCAATCCTATCACTGCTGCGTTTATGCCCCTGTACACACGCTTGATTCTCTTTTGGAGACATAGCAATCCATAGGTTTTAAGATACTTACTAGTCAGGTACATTCTTAGGCGTTTAATATGCGGTGTTGAGTCCATTTCGTTGAGCAAGGAGTAGCTCTTGTCTATTCCATATTTGGCTTAAGGAACTTTATCTGTGCTCATTTCAATCTCTGGTTTTATGCAGCACCCCAACTCACCTTTACCCTTAAGCAAGCATAAGTTGGTTTTCTAAATTTGAGACACTGTTCTGTTCTGTAATTCAGTTCCTGTGTAGCCAAGTTTACATTCCGTGTATTACTGATATCTTATGATGTTTCTTTTTCTGTGTGACATATTTCAGTTAGAATCATCATACCTGAATCCACTCATTGTGCTGCTAAGGGCCTGATGACATAGATTTCATTGCTGAGTGATATTGCTTTGTAAGTAAATACCACAACTTCTTTATCCATTTTTCACTTTCTGCGATGTTGAACTTGTACTGTAAACGAGGTTCTTGTAAACAGAGGCGTCCCAAACTTTGAGGTGGCTGTGTCTTTTTGATTTTAATTTCCCTAAGCTATAGGACCATAAGTGGAAGTGCCCTAGGCTCTGTTGCTTTGTTTTTTAGATGTTTCAGGAAACACCATACACTTCTCCCGAGTGTCTGTTGGCAATTTACATCCCGCCCATCAGCATAACAAGGCTCCCAGTTCTCCATGGCCTGTCCTGCCTTTCTGGATTTTACACGTTTTTCAGATGGCCCTTTTTACCGGGGGGAAGTGAGACTTCATTGTAGTGCAGATTTCATTTGCAAGTTTGCTTGGTTGGCCAAAAAGGGCGTATGCGTTTTTTCCTGAATGTATTCAGGAAAAAACGCATACGCCCTTTTTGGCGAAGTGCATCATTGTGGACGTTCTGCCTCTTTTCCTATGCTTTCAATGCAATTCCAGTCTACCTCCTGAAATCAGTTTCCTGCAATTCTGCCCCGCTTTCAAGTCCTCTTGGCAGCCTTATTTCAGTATATTTTTGGACGATAGCTGTCATTTATAACTCTGCAGGTTTGTGAATTACAGTGCCCCTGAGCTCCTTTCTTCAACTCGCTTTCTTTTGAGCTGGCCGCAACACCGCAGGATGGCTTCAGGCCCTAATCTGGTTCCGGCACGGCACGCTGAGCCTTTGGTTAATTCCTCTTCCTGGTGGGAAATGAGAGTAAAATTTGCCTGTCCAGACACCTCCAGCTAGTCTCTCATTGGTTCTCGCTATTCCTGTTCATCTTCCGCAGAAATTGCAAACTGGGCCAAACAGGAGGTTAAAGGGACTGACTCTCCAAGTCGGGAGGGTGTTAGTAAAGCGTCTGGAATGTTGCACCCGAGTACCAGGGTACGAAAACTGAGACATATTTGAACACGTCTCCCGATCACATGGTTGATCATACTCTAGGTTCCACATGCATGTTTTAGCTGAAGGAAGAATACCTTAAACCTGGGTAGTTGAAACCCGTGGAATGGGTACCATGCAATATGACTTCAGAGGGTCTTCATTTGCTCACCAAACTTCTCCAATCCTATCACTGCTGCGTTTATGCCCCTGTACACATGCTTGATTCTCTTTCGGAGACATAGCAATCCATAGGTTTTAAGATACTTACTAGTCAGGTACATTCTTAGGCGTTTAATATGCGGTGTTGTGTCCATTTCTTTGAGCCAGGAGTAGCTCTTGTCTATTCCATATTTGGCTTAAGGAACTTTATCTGTGCTCATTTCAATCTCTGGTTTTATGCAGCACCCCAACTCACCTTTCCCCTTAAGCAAGCATAAGTTGGTTTTCTAAATTTGAAACCCTGTTCTGTTCTGTAATTCAGTTCCTGTGTAGCCAAGTTTACATTCCGTGTATTACTGATATCTTTGATGTTTCTTTTTCTGTGTGACTTATTTCAGTTAGAATCATCATACCTGAATCCACTCATTGTGCTGCTAAGGGCCTGATGACATAGATTTCATTGCAGAGTGATATTGCTTTGTAAGTAAATACCACAACTTCTTTATCCATTTTTCACTTTCTGCGATGTTGAACTTGTACTGTAAACGAGGTTCTTGTAAACAGAGGCGTCCCAAACTTTGGGGTGGCTGTGTCTTTTTTATTTTAATTTCCCTACTCTATAGGACCATAAGTGGAAGTGCCCTAGGCTCTGTTGCTTTGTTTTTTAGATGTTTCAGGAAACACCATACACTTCTCCCGAGTGTCTGTTGGCAATTTACATCCCGCCCATCAGCATAACAAGGCTCCCAGTTCTCCATGGCCTGTCCTGCCTTTCTGGATTTTACACTTTTTTCAGATGGCCCTTTTGACCGGGGGGAAGTGAGACTTCATTGTAGTGCAGATTTCCTTTGCAAGCTTGCTTGGTTGGCCAAAAAGGGCATATGAGTTTTTTCCTGAATATATTCAGGAAAAAACGCATACACCCTTTTTGGCCAAGTGCATCATTGTGGACGTTCTGCCTCTTTTCCTATGCTTTCAATGCAATTCCAGTCTACCTCCTGAAATCGGTTTCCTGCAATTCTGCCCCGCTTTCAAGTCCTCTTGGCAGCCTTACTTCAGTATGTTTTTGGACGATAGCTGTCATTTATAACTCTGCAGGTTTGTGAATTACAGTGCCCCTGAGCTCCTTTCTTCAACTCGCTTTCTTGTGACCTGGCCGCAACACCGCAGGATGGCTTCAGGCCCTAATCTGGTTCCGGCACGGCACGCTGAGCCTTTGGTTAATTCCTCTTCCTGGTGGGAAATGAGAGTTAAATTTGCCCGTCCAGACACCTCCAGCTAGTCTCTCATTGGTTCTCACTATTCCTGTTCATCTTCCGCAGAAATTGCAAACTGGGCCAAACAGGAGGTTAAAGGGACTGACTCTCCAAGTCGGGAGGGTGTTAGTAAAGCGTCTGGAATGTTGCACCCGAGTACCAGGGTACGAAAACTGAGACATATTTGAACACGTCTCCCGATCACATGGTTGATCAGACTCTAGGTTCCACATGCATGTTTTAGCTGAAGGAAGAATACCTTAAACCTGGGTAGTTGAAACCCGTGGAATGGGTACCATGCAATATGACTTCAAAGGGTCTTCATTTGCTCACCGAACCTCTCCAATCCTATCACTGCTGTGTTTATGCCCCTGTACACATGCTTGATTCTCTTTCGGAGACATAGCAATCCATAGGTTTTAAGATACTTACTAGTCAGGTACATTCTTAGGCGTTTAATATGCGGTGTTGAGTCCATTTCTTTGAGCAAGGAGTAGCTCTTGTCTATTCCATATTTGGCTTAAGGAAATTTATCTGTGCTCATTTCAATCTCTGGTTTTATGCAGCACCCCAACTCACCTTTACCCTTAAGCAAGCATAAGTTGGTTTTCTAAATTTGAGACCCTGTTCTGTTCTGTAATTCAGTTCCTGTGTAGCCAAGTTTACATTCCGTGTATTACTGATATCTTATGATGTTTCTTTTTCTGTGTGACTTATTTCAGTTAGAATCATCATACCTGAATCCACTCATTGTGCTGCTAAGGGCCTGATGACATAGATTTCATTGCTGAGTGATATTGCTTTGTAAGTAAATACCACAACTTCTTTATCCATTTTTCACTTTCTGCGATGTTGAACTTGTACTGTAAACGAGGTTCTTGTAAACAGAGGCGTCCCAAACTTTGGGGTGGCTGTGTCTTTTTGATTTTAATTTCCCTAAGCTATAGGACCATAAGTGGAAGTGCCCTAGGCTCTGTTGCTTTGTTTTTTAGATGTTTCAGGAAACACCATACACTTCTCCCGAGTGTCTGTTGGCAATTTACATCCCGCCCATCAGCATAACAAGGCTCCCAGTTCTCCATGGCCTGTCCTGCCTTTCTGGATTTTACACTGTTTTCAGATGGCCCTTTTGACCGGGGGGAAGTGAGACTTCATTGTAGTGCAGATTTCCTTTGCAAGCTTGCTTGGTTGGCCAAAAAGGGCGTATGCGTTTTTTCCTGAATATATTCAGGAAAAAACGCATACGCCCTTTTTGGCCAAGTGCATCATTGTGGACGTTCTGCCTCTTTTCCTATGCTTTCAATGCAATTCCAGTCTACCTCCTGAAATCGGTTTCCTGCAATTCTGCCCCGCTTTCAAGTCCTCTTGGCAGCCTTACTTCAGTATATTTTTGGACGATAGCTGTCATTTATAACTCTGCAGGTTTGTGAATTACAGTGCCCCTGTGCTCCTTTCTTTAACTCGCTTTCTTTTGAGCTGGCCGCAACACCGCAGGATGGCTTCAGGCCCTAATCTTGTTCCGGCACGGCACGCTGAGCCTTTGGTTAATTCCTCTTCCTGGTGGGAAATGAGAGTTAAATTTGCCCGTCCAGACACCTCCAGCTAGTCTCTCATTGGTTCTCGCTATTCCTGTTCATCTTCCGCAGAAATTGCAAACTGGGCCAAACAGGAGGTTAAAGGGACTGACTCTCCAAGTCGGGAGGGTGTTAGTAAAGCGTCTGGAATGTTGCACCCGAGTACCAGGGTACGAAAACTGAGACATATTTGAACACGTCTCCCGATCACATGGTTGATCATACTCTAGGTTCCACATGCATGTTTTAGCTGAAGGAAGAATACCTTAAACCTGGGTAGTTGAAACCCGTGGAATGGGTACCATGCAATATGACTTCAGAGGGTCTTCATTTGCTCACCGAACCTCTCCAATCCTATCACTGCTGCGTTTATGCCCCTGTACACATGCTTGATTCTCTTTCGGAGACATAGCAATCCATAGGTTTTAAGATACTTACTAGTCAGGTACATTCTTAGGCATTTAATAAGGGGTGTTGAGTCCATTTCGTTGAGCAAGGAGTAGCTCTGGTCTATTCCATATTTGGCTTAAGGAACTTTATCTGTGCTCATTTCAATCTCTGGTTTTATGCAGCACCCCAACTCACCTTTCCCCTTAAGCAAGCATAAGTTGGTTTTCTAAATTTGAGACCCTGTTCTGTTCTGTAATTCAGTTCCTGTGTAGCCAAGTTTACATTCCGTGTATTACTGATATCTTATGATGTTTCTTTTTCTGTGTGACTTATTTCAGTTAGAATCATCATACCTGAATCCACTCATTGTGCTGCTAAGGGCCTGATGACATAGATTTCATTGCTGAGTGATATTGCTTTGTAAGTAAATACCACAACTTCTTTATCCATTTTTCACTTTCTGCGATGTTGAACTTGTACTGTAAACGAGGTTCTTGTAAACAGAGGCGTCCCAAACTTTGGGGTGGCTGTGTCTTTTTGATTTTAATTTCCCTAAGCTATAGGACCATAAGTGGAAGTGCCCTAGGCTCTGTTGCTTTGTTTTTTAGATGTTTCAGGAAACACCATACACTTCTCCCGAGTGTCTGTTGGCAATTTACATCCCGCCCATCAGCATAACAAGGCTCCCAGTTCTCCATGGCCTGTCCTGCCTTTCTGGATTTTACACTTTTTTCAGATGGCCCTTTTGACCGGGGGGAAGTGAGACTTCATTGTAGTGCAGATTTCCTTTGCAAGCTTGCTTGGTTGGCCAAAAAGGGCGTATGCGTTTTTTCCTGAATATATTCAGGAAAAAACGCATACGCCCTTTTTGGCCAAGTGCATCATTGTGGACGTTCTGCCTCTTTTCCTATGCTTTCAATGCAATTCCAGTCTACCTCCTGAAATCGGTTTCCTGCAATTCTGCCCCGCTTTCAAGTCCTCTTGGCAGCCTTACTTCAGTATATTTTTGGACGATAGCTGTCATTTATAACTCTGCAGGTTTGTGAATTACAGTGCCCCTGAGCTCCTTTCTTCAACTCGCTTTCTTGTGACCTGGCCGCAACAACGCAGGATGGCTTCAGGCCCTAATCTGATTCCGGCACGGCATGCTGAGCCATTGGTTAATTCCTCTTCCTGGTGGGAAATGACAGTTAAATTTGCCCGTCCAGACACCTCCAGCTAGTCTCTCATTGGTTCTCGCTATTCCTGTTCATCTTCCGCAGAAATTGCAAACTGGGCCAAACAGGAGGTTAAAGGGACTGACTCTCCAAGTCGGGAGGGTGTTAGTAAAGCGTCTGGAATGTTGCACCCGAGTACCAGGGTACGAAAACTGAGACATATTTGAACACGTCTCCCGATCACATGGTTGATCATACTCTAGGTTCCACATGCATGTTTTAGCTGAAGGAAGAATACCTTAAACCTGGGTAGTTGAAACCCGTGGAATGGGTACCATGCAATATGACTTCAGAGGGTCTTCATTTGCTCACCGAACCTCTCCAATCCTATCACTGCTGCGTTTATGCCCCTGTACACATGCTTGATTCTCTTTCGGAGACATAGCAATCCATAGGTTTTAAGATACTTACTAGTCAGGTACATTCTTAGGCATTTAATAAGGGGTGTTGAGTCCATTTCATTGAGCAAGGAGTAGCTCTGGTCTATTCCATATTTGGCTTAAGGAACTTTATCTGTGCTCATTTCAATCTCTGGTTTTATGCAGCACCCCAACTCACCTTTCCCCTTAAGCAAGCATAAGTTGGTTTTCTAAATTTGAGACCCTGTTCTGTTCTGTAATTCAGTTCCTGTGTAGCCAAGTTTACATTCCGTGTATTACTGATATCTTATGATGTTTCTTTTTCTGTGTGACTTATTTCAGTTAGAATCATCATACCTGAATCCACTCATTGTGCTGCTAAGGGCCTGATGACATAGATTTCATTGCTGAGTGATATTGCTTTGTAAGTAAATACCACAACTTCTTTATCCATTTTTCACTTTCTGCGATGTTGAACTTGTACTGTAAACGAGGTTCTTGTAAACAGAGGCGTCCCAAACTTTGGGGTGGCTGTGTCTTTTTGATTTTAATTTCCCTAAGCTATAGGACCATAAGTGGAAGTGCCCTAGGCTCTGTTGCTTTGTTTTTTAGATGTTTCAGGAAACACCATACACTTCTCCCGAGTGTCTGTTGGCAATTTACATCCCGCCCATCAGCATAACAAGGCTCCCAGTTCTCCATGGCCTGTCCTGCCTTTCTGGATTTTACACTTTTTTCAGATGGCCCTTTTGACCGGGGGGAAGTGAGACTTCATTGTAGTGCAGATTTCCTTTGCAAGCTTGCTTGGTTGGCCAAAAAGGGCGTATGCGTTTTTTCCTGAATATATTCAGGAAAAAACGCATACGCCCTTTTTGGCCAAGTGCATCATTGTGGACGTTCTGCCTCTTTTCCTATGCTTTCAATGCAATTCCAGTCTACCTCCTGAAATCGGTTTCCTGCAATTCTGCCCCGCTTTCAAGTCCTCTTGGCAGCCTTACTTCAGTATATTTTTGGACGATAGCTGTCATTTATAACTCTGCAGGTTTGTGAATTACAGTGCCCCTGAGCTCCTTTCTTCAACTCGCTTTCTTGTGACCTGGCCGCAACAACGCAGGATGGCTTCAGGCCCTAATCTGATTCCGGCACGGCATGCTGAGCCATTGGTTAATTCCTCTTCCTGGTGGGAAATGACAGTTAAATTTGCCCGTCCAGACACCTCCAGCTAGTCTCTCATTGGTTCTCGCTATTCCTGTTCATCTTCCGCAGAAATTGCAAACTGGGCCAAACAGGAGGTTAAAGGCGCTGACTCTCCAAGTGGGGAGAGTGTTAGTAAAGCGTCTGGAATGTTGCACCCGAGTACCAGGGTATGAAAACTGAGAGATATTTGAACACGTCTCCCGATCACATGGCTGATCATACACTAGGTTCCACATGCATGTTTTAGCTGAAGGAAGAATACCTTAAACCTGTGTAGTTGAAACCCGTGGAATGGGTACCATGCAATATGACTTCAAAGGGTCTTCATTTGCTCACCGAACCTCTCCAATCCTATCACTGCTGCGTTTATGCCCCTGTACACACGCTTGATTCTCTTTCGGAGACATAGCAATCCATAGGTTTTAAGATACTTACTAGTCAGGTACATTCTTAGGCGTTTAATATGCGGTGTTGAGTCCATTTCGTTGAGCAAGGAGTAGCTCTTGTCTATTCCATATTTGGCTTAAGGAACTTTATCTGTGCTCATTTCAATCTCTGGTTTTATGCAGCACCCCAACTCACCTTTCCCCTTAAGCAAGCATAAGTTGGTTTTCTAAATTTGAGACCCTGTTCTGTTTTGGAATTCAGTTCCTGTGTAGCCAAGTTTACATTCCGTGTATTACTGATATCTTATGATGTTTCTTTTTCTGTGTGACTTATTTCAGTTAGAATCATCATACCTGAATCCACTCATTGTGCTGCTAAGGGCCTGATGATATAGATTTCATTGCAGAGTGATATTGCTTTGTAAGTAAATACCACCACTTCTTTATCCATTTTTCACTTTCTGCGATGTTGAACTTGTACTGTAAACGAGGTTCTTGTAAACAGAGGCGTCCCAAACTTTGGGGTGGCTGTGTCTTTTTGATTTTAATTTCCCTAATCTATAGGACCATTAGTGGAAGTGCCCTAGGCTCTGTTGCTTTGTTTTTTAGATGTTTCAGGAAACACCATACACTTCTCCCGAGTGTCTGTTGGCAATTTACATCCCGCCCATCAGCATAACAAGGCTCCCAGTTCTCCATGGCCTGTCCTGCCTTTCTGGATTTTACACTTTTTTCAGATGGCCCTTTTGACCGGGGGGAAGTGAGACTTCATTGTAGTGCAGATTTCCTTTGCAAGCTTGCTTGGTTGGCCAAAAAGGGCGTATGCGTTTTTTCCTGAATATATTCAGGAGAAAACGCATACGCCCTTTTTGGCCAAGTGCATCATTGTGGACGTTCTGCCTCTTTTCCTATGCTTTCAATGCAATTCCAGTCTACCTCCTGAAATCGGTTTCCTGCAATTCTGCCCCGCTTTCAAGTCCTCTTGGCAGCCTTACTTCAGTATATTTTTGGACGATAGCTGTCATTTATAACTCTGCAGGTTTGTGAATTACAGTGCCCCTGAGCTCCTTTCTTCAACTCGCTTTCTTGTGACCTGGCCGCAACACCGCAGGATGGCTTCAGGCCCTAATCTGGTTCCGGCACGGCACGCTGAGCCTTTGGTTAATTCCTCTTCCTGGTGGGAAATGAGAGTTAAATTTGCCCGTCCAGACACCTCCAGCTAGTCTCTCATTGGTTCTCGCTATTCCTGTTCATCTTCCGCAGAAATTGCAAACTGGGCCAAACAGGAGGTTAAAGGGACTGACTCTCCAAGTCAGGAGGGTGTTAGTAAAGCGTCTGGAATGTTGCACCCGAGTACCAGGGTACGAAAACTGAGACATATTTGAACACGTCTCCCGATCACATGGTTGATCAGACTCTAGGTTCCACATGCATGTTTTACCTGAAGGAAGAATACCTTAAACATGGGTAGTTGAAACCCGTGGAATGGGTACCATGCAATATGACTTCAAAGGGTCTTCAGTTGCTCACCGAACCTCTCCAATCCTATCACTGCTGTGTTTATGCCCCTGTACACATGCTTGATTCTCTTTCGGAGACATAGCAATCCATAGGTTTTAAGATACTTACTAGTCATGTACATTCTTAGGCGTTTAATATGCGGTGTTGTGTCCATTTCGTTGAGCAAGGAGTAGCTCTTGTTTATTCCATATTTGGCTTAAGGAACTTTATCTGTGCTCATTTCAATCTCTGGTTTTATGCAGCACCCCAACTCACCTTTACCCTTAAGCAAGCATAAGTTGGTTTTCTAAATTTGAGACCCTGTTCTGTTCTGTAATTCAGTTCCTGTGTAGCCAAGTTTACATTCCGTGTATTACTGATATCTTATGATGTTTCTTTTTCTGTGTGACTTATTTCAGTTAGAATCATCATACCTGAATCCACTCATTGTGCTGCTAAGGGCCTGATGACATAGATTTCATTGCTGAGTGATATTGCTTTGTAAGTAAATACCACAACTTCTTTATCCATTTTTCACTTTCTGCGATGTTGAACTTGTACTGTAAACGAGGTTCTTGTAAACAGAGGCGTCCCAATGTTTGGGGTGGCTGTGTCTTTTTGATTTTAATTTCCCTAAGCTATAGGACCATAAGTGGAAGTGCCCTAGGCTCTGTTGCTTTGTTTTTTAGATGTTTCAGGAAACACCATACACTTCTCCCGAGTGTCTGTTGGCAATTTACATCCCGCCCATCAGCATAACAAGGCTCCCAGTTCTCCATGGCCTGTCCTGCCTTTCTGGATTTTACACTTTTTTCAGATGGCCCTTTTGACCGGGGGGAAGTGAGACTTCATTGTAGTGCAGATTTCCTTTGCAAGCTTGCTTGTTTGGCCAAAAAGGGCGTATGCGTTTTTTCCTGAATATATTCAGGAAAAAACGTATATGCCCTTTTTGGCCAAGTGCATCATTGTGGACGTTCTGCCTCTTTTCCTATGCTTTCAATGCAATTCCAGTCTACCTCCTGAAATCGGTTTCCTGCAATTCTGCCCCGCTTTCAAGTCCTCTTGGCAGCCTTACTTCAGTATATTTTTGGACGATAGCTGTCATTTATAACTCTGCAGGTTTGTGAATTACAGTGCCCCTGAGCTCCTTTCTTCAACTCGCTTTCTTTTGAGCTGGCCGCAACACCGCAGGATGGCTTCAGGCCCTAATCTTGTTCCGGCACGGCACGCTGAGCCTTTGGTTAATTCCTCTTCCTGGTGGGAAATGAGAGTTAAATTTGCCCGTCCAGACACCTCCAGCTAGTCTCTCATTGGTTCTCGCTATTCCTGTTCATCTTCCGCAGAAATTGCAAACTGGGCCAAACAGGAGGTTAAAGGGACTGACTCTCCAAGTCGGGAGTGTGTTAGTAAAGCGTCTGGAATGTTGCACCCGAGTACCAGGGTACGAAAACTGAGACATATTTGAACACGTCTCCCGATCAAATGGTTGATCAGACTCTAGGTTCCACATGCATGTTTTAGCTGAAGGAAGAATACCTTAAACCTGGGTAGTTGAAACCCGTGGAATGGGTACCATGCAATATGACTTCAGAGGGTCTTCATTTGCTCACCGAACCTCTCCAATCCTATCACTGCTGCGTTTATGCCCCTGTACACATGCTTGATTCTCTTTCGGAGACATAGCAATCCATAGGTTTTAAGATACTTACTAGTCAGGTACATTCTTAGGCGTTTAATATGCGGTATTGAGTCCATTTCGTTGAGCAAGGAGTAGCTCTTGTCTATTCCATATTTGGCTTAAGGAACTTTATCTGTGCTCATTTCAATCTCTGGTTTTATGCAGCACCCCAACTCACCTTTCCCCTTAAGCAAGCATAAGTTGGTTTTCTAAATTTGAGACCCTGTTCTGTTCTGTAATTCAGTTCCTGTGTAGCCAAGTTTACATTCCGTGTATTACTGATATCTTATGATGTTTCTTTTTCTGTGTGACTTATTTCAGTTAGAATCATCATACCTGAATCCACTCATTGTGCTGCTAAGGGCCTGATGACATAGATTTCATTGCTGAGTGATATTGCTTTGTAAGTAAATACCACAACTTCTTTATCCATTTTTCACTTTCTGCGATGTTGAACTTGTACTGTAAACGAGGTTCTTGTAAACAGAGGCGTCCCAAACTTTGGGGTGGCTGTGTCTTTTTGATTTTAATTTCCCTAAGCTATAGGACCATAAGTGGAAGTGCCCTAGGCTCTGTTGCTTTGTTTTTTAGATGTTTCAGGAAACACCATACACTTCTCCCGAGTGTCTGTTGGCAATTTACATCCCGCCCATCAGCATAACAAGGCTCCCAGTTCTCCATGGCCTGTCCTGCCTTTCTGGATTTTACACTTTTTTCAGATGGCCCTTTTGACCGGGGGGAAGTGAGACTTCATTGTAGTGCAGATTTCCTTTGCAAGCTTGCTTGGTTGGCCAAAAAGGGCATATGCGTTTTTTCCTGAATATATTCAGGAAAAAACGCATACGCCCTTTTTGGCCAAGTGCATCATTGTGGACGTTCTGCCTCTTTTCCTATGCTTTCAATGCAATTCCAGTCTACCTCCTGAAATCGGTTTCCTGCAATTCTGCCCCGCTTTCAAGTCCTCTTGGCAGCCTTACTTCAGTATATTTTTGGACGATAGCTGTCATTTATAACTCTGCAGGTTTGTGAATTACAGTGCCCCTGAGCTCCTTTCTTCAACTCGCTTACTTTTGAGCTGGCCGCAACACCGCAGGATGGCTTCAGGCCCTAATCTGGTTCCGGCACGGCACGTTGAGCCTTTGGTTAATTCCTCTTCCTGGTGGGAAATGAGAGTTAAATTTGCCCGTCCAGACACCTCCAGCTAGTCTCTCATTGGTTCTCGCTATTCCTGTTCATCTTCCGCAGAAATTGCAAACTGGGCCAAACAGGAGGTTAAAGGGACTGACTCTCCAAGTCGGGAGGGTGTTAGTAAAGCGTCTGGAATGTTGCACCCGAGTACCAGGGTACGAAACCTGAGACATATTTGAACACGTCTCCCGATCACATGGTTGATCATACTCTAGGTTCCACATGCATGTTTTAGCTGAAGGAAGAATACCTTAAACCTGGGTAGTTGAAACCCGTGGAATGGGTACCATGCAATATGAATTCAAAGGGTCTTCAGTTGCTCACCGAACCTCTCCAATCCTATCACTGCTGCGTTTATGCCCCTGTACACATGCTTGATTCTCTTTCGGAGACATAGCAATCCATAGGTTTTAAGATACTTACTAGTCAGGTACATTCTTAGGCGTTTAATATGCGGTGTTGAGTCCATTTCATTGAGCAAGGAGTAGCTCTTGTCTATTCCATATTTGGCTTAAGGAACTTTATCTGTGTTCATTTCAATCTCTGGTTTTATGCAGCACCCCAACTCACCTTTCCCCTTAAGCAAGCATAAGTTGGTTTTCTAAATTTGAGACCCTGTTCTGTTCTGTAATTCAGTTCCTGTGTAGCCAAGTTTACATTCCGTGTATTACTGATATCTTATGATGTTTCTTTTTCTGTGTGACTTATTTCAGTTAGAATCATCATACCTGAATCCACTCATTGTGCTGCTAAGGGCCTGATGACATAGATTTCATTGCTGAGTGATATTGCTTTGTAAGTAAATACCACAACTTCTTTATCCATTTTTCACTTTCTGCGATGTTGACCTTGTACTGTAAACGAGGTTCTTGTAAACAGAGGCGTCCCAAACTTTGGGGTGGCTGTGTCTTTTTGATTTTAATTTCCCTAAGCTATAGGACCATAAGTGGAAGTGCCCTAGGCTCTGTTGCTTTGTTTTTTAGATGTTTCAGGAAACACCATACACTTCTCCCGAGTGTCTGTTGGCAATTTACATCCCGCCCATCAGCATAACAAGGCTCCCAGTTCTCCATGGCCTGTCCTGCCTTTCTGGATTTTACACTTTTTTCAGATGGCCCTTTTGACCGGGGGGAAGTGAGACTTCATTGTAGTGCAGATTTCCTTTGCAAGCTTGCTTGGTTGGCCAAAAAGGGCGTATGCGTTTTTTCCTGAATATATTCAGGAAAAAACGCATACGCACTTTTTGGCCAAGTGCATCATTGTGGACGTTCTGCCTCTTTTCCTATGCTTTCAATGCAATTCCAGTCTGCCTCCTGAAATCGGTTTCCTGCAATTCTGCCCCGCTTTCAAGTCCTCTTGGCAGCCTTACTTCAGTATATTTTTGGACGATAGCTGTCATTTATAACTCTGCAGGTTTGTGAATTACAGTGCCCCTGAGCTCCTTTCTTCAACTCGCTTTCTTTTGAGCTGGCCGCAACACCGCAGGATGGCTTCAGGCCCTAATCTGGTTCCGGCACGGCATGCTGAGCCTTTGGTTAATTCCTCTTCCTGGTGGGAAATGAGAGTTAAATTTGCCCGTCCAGACACCTCCAGCTAGTCTCTCATTGGTTCTCGCTATTCCTGTTCATCTTCCGCAGAAATTGCAAACTGGGCCAAACAGGAGGTTAAAGGGACTGACTCTCCAAGTCGGGAGGGTGTTAGTAAAGCGTCTGGAATGTTGTACCCGAGTACCAGGGTACGAAAACTGAGACATATTTGAACACGTCTCCCGATCACATGGTTGATCATACTCTAGGTTGCACATGCATGTTTTAGCTGAAGGAAGAATACCTTAAACCTGGGTAGTTGAAACCCGTGGAATGGGTACCATGCAATATGACTTCAAAGGGTCTTCATTTGCTCACCGAACCTCTCCAATCCTATCACTGCTGTGTTTATGCCCCTGTACACATGCTTGATTCTCTTTCGGAGACATAGCAATCCATAGGTTTTAAGATACTTACTAGTCATGTACATTCTTAGGCGTTTAATATGCGGTGTTGTGTCCATTTCGTTGAGCAAGGAGTAGCTCTTGTTTATTCCATATTTGGCTTAAGGAACTTTATCTGTGCTCATTTCAATCTCTGGTTTTATGCAGCACCCCAACTCACCTTTACCCTTAAGCAAGCATAAGTTGGTTTTCTAAATTTGAGACCCTGTTCTGTTCTGTAATTCAGTTCCTGTGTAGCCAAGTTTACATTCCGTGTATTACTGATATCTTATGATGTTTCTTTTTCTGTGTGACTTATTTCAGTTAGAATCATCATACCTGAATCCACTCATTGTGCTGCTAAGGGCCTGATGACATAGATTTCATTGCTGAGTGATATTGCTTTGTAAGTAAATACCACAACTTCTTTATCCATTTTTCACTTTCTGCGATGTTGAACTTGTACTGTAAACGAGGTTCTTGTAAACAGAGGCGTCCCAATGTTTGGGGTGGCTGTGTCTTTTTGATTTTAATTTCCCTAAGCTATAGGACCATAAGTGGAAGTGCCCTAGGCTCTGTTGCTTTGTTTTTTAGATGTTTCAGGAAACACCATACACTTCTCCCGAGTGTCTGTTGGCAATTTACATCCTGCCCATCAGCATAACAAGGCTCCCAGTTCTCCATGGCCTGTCCTGCCTTTCTGGATTTTACACTTTTTTCAGATGGCCCTTTTGACCGGGGGGAAGTGAGACTTCATTGTAGTGCAGATTTCCTTTGCAAGCTTGCTTGTTTGGCCAAAAAGGGCGTATGCGTTTTTTCCTGAATATATTCAGGAAAAAACGTATATGCCCTTTTTGGCCAAGTGCATCATTGTGGACGTTCTGCCTCTTTTCCTATGCTTTCAATGCAATTCCAGTCTACCTCCTGAAATCGGTTTCCTGCAATTCTGCCCCGCTTTCAAGTCCTCTTGGCAGCCTTACTTCAGTATATTTTTGGACGATAGCTGTCATTTATAACTCTGCAGGTTTGTGAATTACAGTGCCCCTGAGCTCCTTTCTTCAACTCGCTTTCTTTTGAGCTGGCCGCAACACCGCAGGATGGCTTCAGGCCCTAATCTTGTTCCGGCACGGCACGCTGAGCCTTTGGTTAATTCCTCTTCCTGGTGGGAAATGAGAGTTAAATTTGCCCGTCCAGACACCTCCAGCTAGTCTCTCATTGGTTCTCGCTATTCCTGTTCATCTTCCGCAGAAATTGCAAACTGGGCCAAACAGGAGGTTAAAGGGACTGACTCTCCAAGTCGGGAGTGTGTTAGTAAAGCGTCTGGAATGTTGCACCCGAGTACCAGGGTACGAAAACTGAGACATATTTGAACACGTCTCCCGATCAAATGGTTGATCAGACTCTAGGTTCCACATGCATGTTTTAGCTGAAGGAAGAATACCTTAAACCTGGGTAGTTGAAACCCGTGGAATGGGTACCATGCAATATGACTTCAGAGGGTCTTCATTTGCTCACCGAACCTCTCCAATCCTATCACTGCTGCGTTTATGCCCCTGTACACATGCTTGATTCTCTTTCGGAGACATAGCAATCCATAGGTTTTAAGATACTTACTAGTCAGGTACATTCTTAGGCGTTTAATATGCGGTATTGAGTCCATTTCGTTGAGCAAGGAGTAGCTCTTGTCTATTCCATATTTGGCTTAAGGAACTTTATCTGTGCTCATTTCAATCTCTGGTTTTATGCAGCACCCCAACTCACCTTTCCCCTTAAGCAAGCATAAGTTGGTTTTCTAAATTTGAGACCCTGTTCTGTTCTGTAATTCAGTTCCTGTGTAGCCAAGTTTACATTCCGTGTATTACTGATATCTTATGATGTTTCTTTTTCTGTGTGACTTATTTCAGTTAGAATCATCATACCTGAATCCACTCATTGTGCTGCTAAGGGCCTGATGACATAGATTTCATTGCTGAGTGATATTGCTTTGTAAGTAAATACCACAACTTCTTTATCCATTTTTCACTTTCTGCGATGTTGAACTTGTACTGTAAACGAGGTTCTTGTAAACAGAGGCGTCCCAAACTTTGGGGTGGCTGTGTCTTTTTGATTTTAATTTCCCTAAGCTATAGGACCATAAGTGGAAGTGCCCTAGGCTCTGTTGCTTTGTTTTTTAGATGTTTCAGGAAACACCATACACTTCTCCCGAGTGTCTGTTGGCAATTTACATCCCGCCCATCAGCATAACAAGGCTCCCAGTTCTCCATGGCCTGTCCTGCCTTTCTGGATTTTACACTTTTTTCAGATGGCCCTTTTGACCGGGGGGAAGTGAGACTTCATTGTAGTGCAGATTTCCTTTGCAAGCTTGCTTGGTTGGCCAAAAAGGGCATATGCGTTTTTTCCTGAATATATTCAGGAAAAAACGCATACGCCCTTTTTGGCCAAGTGCATCATTGTGGACGTTCTGCCTCTTTTCCTATGCTTTCAATGCAATTCCAGTCTACCTCCTGAAATCGGTTTCCTGCAATTCTGCCCCGCTTTCAAGTCCTCTTGGCAGCCTTACTTCAGTATATTTTTGGACGATAGCTGTCATTTATAACTCTGCAGGTTTGTGAATTACAGTGCCCCTGAGCTCCTTTCTTCAACTCGCTTACTTTTGAGCTGGCCGCAACACCGCAGGATGGCTTCAGGCCCTAATCTGGTTCCGGCACGGCACGTTGAGCCTTTGGTTAATTCCTCTTCCTGGTGGGAAATGAGAGTTAAATTTGCCCGTCCAGACACCTCCAGCTAGTCTCTCATTGGTTCTCGCTATTCCTGTTCATCTTCCGCAGAAATTGCAAACTGGGCCAAACAGGAGGTTAAAGGGACTGACTCTCCAAGTCGGGAGGGTGTTAGTAAAGCGTCTGGAATGTTGCACCCGAGTACCAGGGTACGAAACCTGAGACATATTTGAACACGTCTCCCGATCACATGGTTGATCATACTCTAGGTTCCACATGCATGTTTTAGCTGAAGGAAGAATACCTTAAACCTGGGTAGTTGAAACCCGTGGAATGGGTACCATGCAATATGAATTCAAAGGGTCTTCAGTTGCTCACCGAACCTCTCCAATCCTATCACTGCTGCGTTTATGCCCCTGTACACATGCTTGATTCTCTTTCGGAGACATAGCAATCCATAGGTTTTAAGATACTTACTAGTCAGGTACATTCTTAGGCGTTTAATATGCGGTGTTGAGTCCATTTCATTGAGCAAGGAGTAGCTCTTGTCTATTCCATATTTGGCTTAAGGAACTTTATCTGTGTTCATTTCAATCTCTGGTTTTATGCAGCACCCCAACTCACCTTTCCCCTTAAGCAAGCATAAGTTGGTTTTCTAAATTTGAGACCCTGTTCTGTTCTGTAATTCAGTTCCTGTGTAGCCAAGTTTACATTCCGTGTATTACTGATATCTTATGATGTTTCTTTTTCTGTGTGACTTATTTCAGTTAGAATCATCATACCTGAATCCACTCATTGTGCTGCTAAGGGCCTGATGACATAGATTTCATTGCTGAGTGATATTGCTTTGTAAGTAAATACCACAACTTCTTTATCCATTTTTCACTTTCTGCGATGTTGACCTTGTACTGTAAACGAGGTTCTTGTAAACAGAGGCGTCCCAAACTTTGGGGTGGCTGTGTCTTTTTGATTTTAATTTCCCTAAGCTATAGGACCATAAGTGGAAGTGCCCTAGGCTCTGTTGCTTTGTTTTTTAGATGTTTCAGGAAACACCATACACTTCTCCCGAGTGTCTGTTGGCAATTTACATCCCGCCCATCAGCATAACAAGGCTCCCAGTTCTCCATGGCCTGTCCTGCCTTTCTGGATTTTACACTTTTTTCAGATGGCCCTTTTGACCGGGGGGAAGTGAGACTTCATTGTAGTGCAGATTTCCTTTGCAAGCTTGCTTGGTTGGCCAAAAAGGGCGTATGCGTTTTTTCCTGAATATATTCAGGAAAAAACGCATACGCACTTTTTGGCCAAGTGCATCATTGTGGACGTTCTGCCTCTTTTCCTATGCTTTCAATGCAATTCCAGTCTGCCTCCTGAAATCGGTTTCCTGCAATTCTGCCCCGCTTTCAAGTCCTCTTGGCAGCCTTACTTCAGTATATTTTTGGACGATAGCTGTCATTTATAACTCTGCAGGTTTGTGAATTACAGTGCCCCTGAGCTCCTTTCTTCAACTCGCTTTCTTTTGAGCTGGCCGCAACACCGCAGGATGGCTTCAGGCCCTAATCTGGTTCCGGCACGGCATGCTGAGCCTTTGGTTAATTCCTCTTCCTGGTGGGAAATGAGAGTTAAATTTGCCCGTCCAGACACCTCCAGCTAGTCTCTCATTGGTTCTCGCTATTCCTGTTCATCTTCCGCAGAAATTGCAAACTGGGCCAAACAGGAGGTTAAAGGGACTGACTCTCCAAGTCGGGAGGGTGTTAGTAAAGCGTCTGGAATGTTGTACCCGAGTACCAGGGTACGAAAACTGAGACATATTTGAACACGTCTCCCGATCACATGGTTGATCATACTCTAGGTTGCACATGCATGTTTTAGCTGAAGGAAGAATACCTTAAACCTGGGTAGTTGAAACCCGTGGAATGGGTACCATGCAATATGACTTCAAAGGGTCTTCATTTGCTCACCGAACCTCTCCAATCCTATCACTGCTGCGTTTATGCCCCTGTACACATGCTTGATTCTCTTTCGGAGACATAGCAATCCATAGGTTTTAAGATACTTACTAGTCAGGTACATTCTTAGGCATTTAATATGCGGTGTTGAGTCCATTTCGTTGAGCAAGAGTTAGCTCTTGTCTATTCCATATTTGGCTTAAGGAACTTTATCTGTGCTCATTTCAATCTCTGGTTTTATGCAGCACCCCAACTCACCTTTCCCCTTAAGCAAGCATAAGTTGGTTTTCTAAATTTGAGACCCTGTTCTGTTCTGTAATTCAGTTCCTGTGTAGCCAAGTTTACATTCCGTGTATTACTGATATCTTATGATGTTTCTTTTTCTGTGTGACTTATTTCAGTTAGAATCATCATACCTGAATCCACTCATTGTGCTGCTAAGGGCCTGATGACATAGATTTCATTGCTGAGTGATATTGCTTTGTAAGTAAATACCACAACTTCTTTATCCATTTTTCACTTTCTGCGATGTTGAACTTGTACTGTAAACGAGGTTCTTGTAAACAGAGGCGTCCCAAACTTTGGGGTGGCTGTGTCTTTTTGATTTTAATTTCCCTAAGCTATAGGACCATAAGTGGAAGTGCCCTAGGCTCTGTTGCTTTGTTTTTTAGATGTTTCAGGAAACACCATACACTTCTCCCGAGTGTCTGTTGGCAATTTACATCCCGCCCATCAGCATAACAAGGCTCCCAGTTCTCCATGGCCTGTCCTGCCTTTCTGGATTTTACACTTTTTTCAGATGGCCCTTTTGACCGGGGGGAAGTGAGACTTCATTGTAGTGCAGATTTCCTTTGCAAGCTTGCTTGGTTGGCCAAAAAGGGCGTATGCGTTTTTTCCTGAATATATTCAGGAAAAAACGCATACGCCCTTTTTGGCCAAGTGCATCATTGTGGACGTTCTGCCTCTTTTCCTATGCTTTCAATGCAATTCCAGTCTACCTCCTGAAATCGGTTTCCTGCAATTCTGCCCCGCTTTCAAGTCCTCTTGGCAGCCTTACTTCAGTATATTTTTGGACGATAGCTGTCATTTATAACTCTGCAGGTTTGTGAATTACAGTGCCCCTGAGCTCCTTTCTTCAACTCGCTTTCTTTTGAGCTGGCCGCAACACCGCAGGATGGCTTCAGGCCCTAATCTGGTTCCGGCACGGCACGCTGAGCCTTTGGTTAATTCCTCTTCCTGGTGGGAAATGAGAGTTAAATTTGCCCGTCCAGACACCTCCAGCTAGTCTCTCATTGGTTCTCGCTATTCCTGTTCATCTTCCGCAGAAATTGCAAACTGGGCCAAACAGGAGGTTAAAGGGACTGACTCTCCAAGTCAGGAGGGTGTTAGTAAAGCGTCTGGAATGTTGCACCCGAGTACCAGGGTACGAAAACTGAGACATATTTGAACACGTCTCCCGATCACATGGTTGATCAGACTCTAGGTTCCACATGCATGTTTTAGCTGAAGGAAGAATACCTTAAACCTGGGTAGTTGAAACCCGTGGAATGGGTACCATGCAATATGACTTCAGAGGGTCTTCATTTGCTCACCAAACCTCTCCAATCCTATCACTGCTGCGTTTATGCCCCTGTACACATGCTTGATTCTCTTTCGGAGACATAGCAATCCATAGGTTTTAAGATACTTACTAGTCAGGTACATTCTTAGGCGTTTAATATGCGGTGTTGTGTCCATTTCGTTGAGCAAGGAGTAGCTCTTGTCTATTCCATATTTGGCTTAAGGAACTTTATCTGTGCTCATTTCAATCTCTGGTTTTATGCAGCACCCCAACTCACCTTTCCCCTTAAGCAAGCATAAGTTGGTTTTCTAAATTTGAGACCCTGTTCTGTTTTGGAATTCAGTTCCTGTGTAGCCAAGTTTACATTCCGTGTATTACTGATATCTTATGATGTTTCTTTTTCTGTGTGACTTATTTCAGTTAGAATCATCATACCTGAATCCACTCATTGTGCTGCTAAGGGCCTGATGACATAGATTTCATTGCAGAGTGATATTGCTTTGTAAGTAAATACCACAACTTCTTTATCCATTTTTCACTTTCTGCGATGTTGAACTTGTACTGTAAACGAGGTTCTTGTAAACAGAGGCGTCCCAAACTTTGGGGTGGCTGTGTCTTTTTGATTTTAATTTCCCTAATCTATAGGACCATAAGTGGAAGTGCCCTAGGCTCTGTTGCTTTGTTTTTTAGATGTTTCAGGAAACACCATACACTTCTCCCGAGTGTCTGTTGGCAATTTACATCCCGCCCATCAGCATAACAAGGCTCCCAGTTCTCCATGGCCTGTCCTGCCTTTCTGGATTTTACACTTTTTTCAGATGGCCCTTTTGACCGGGGGGAAGTGAGACTTCATTGTAGTGCAGATTTCCTTTGCAAGCTTGCTTGGTTGGCCAAAAAGGGCGTATGCGTTTTTTCCTGAATATATTCAGGAGAAAACGCATACGCCCTTTTTGGCCAAGTGCATCATTGTGGACGTTCTGCCTCTTTTCCTATGCTTTCAATGCAATTCCAGTCTACCTCCTGAAATCGGTTTCCTGCAATTCTGCCCCGCTTTCAAGTCCTCTTGGCAGCCTTACTTCAGTATATTTTTGGACGATAGCTGTCATTTATAACTCTGCAGGTTTGTGAATTACAGTGCCCCTGAGCTCCTTTCTTCAACTCGCTTTCTTGTGACCTGGCCGCAACACCGCAGGATGGCTTCAGGCCCTAATCTGGTTCCGTCACGGCACGCTGAGCCTTTGGTTAATTCCTCTTCCTGGTGGGAAATGAGAGTTAAATTTGCCCGTCCAGACACCTCCAGCTAGTCTCTCATTGGTTCTCGCTATTCCTGTTCATCTTCCGCAGAAATTGCAAACTGGGCCAAACAGGAGGTTAAAGGGACTGACTCTCCAAGTCGGGAGGGTGTTAGTAAAGCGTCTGGAATGTTGTACCCGAGTACCAGGGTACGAAAACTGAGACATATTTGAACACGTCTCCCGATCACATGGTTGATCATACTCTAGGTTGCACATGCATGTTTTAGCTGAAGGAAGAATACCTTAAACCTGGGTAGTTGAAACCCGTGGAATGGGTACCATGCAATATGACTTCAAAGGGTCTTCATTTGCTCACCGAACCTCTCCAATCCTATCACTGCTGCGTTTATGCCCCTGTACACATGCTTGATTCTCTTTCGGAGACATAGCAATCCATAGGTTTTAAGATACTTACTAGTCAGGTACATTCTTAGGCATTTAATATGCGGTGTTGAGTCCATTTCGTTGAGCAAGAGGTAGCTCTTGTCTATTCCATATTTGGCTTAAGGAACTTTATCTGTGCTCATTTCAATCTCTGGTTTTATGCAGCACCCCAACTCACCTTTACCCTTAAGCAAGCATAAGTTGGTTTTCTAAATTTGAGACCCTGTTCTGTTCTGTAATTCAGTTCCTGTGTAGCCAAGTTTACATTCCGTGTATTACTGATACCTTATGATGTTTCTTTTTCTGTGTGACTTATTTCAGTTAGAATCATCATACCTGAATCCACTCATTGTGCTGCTAAGGGCCTGATGACATAGATTTCATTGCTGAGTGATATTGCTTTGTAAGTAAATACCACAACTTCTTTATCCATTTTTCACTTTCTGCGATGTTGAACTTGTACTGTAAACGAGGTTCTTGTAAACAGAGGCGTCCCAAACTTTGGGGTGGCTGTGTCTTTTTGATTTTAATTTCCCTAAGCTATAGGACCATAAGTGGAAGTGCCCTAGGCTCTGTTGCTTTGTTTTTTAGATGTTTCAGGAAACACCATACACTTCTCCCGAGTGTCTGTTGGCAATTTACATCCCGCCCATCAGCATAACAAGGCTCCCAGTTCTCCATGGCCTGTCCTGCCTTTCTGGATTTTACACTTTTTTCAGATGGCCCTTTTGACCGGGGGGAAGTGAGACTTCATTGTAGTGCAGATTTCCTTTGCAAGCTTGCTTGGTTGGCCAAAAAGGGCGTATGCGTTTTTTCCTGAATATATTCAGGAAAAAACGCATACGCCCTTTTTGGCCAAGTGCATCATTGTGGACGTTCTGCCTCTTTTCCTATGCTTTCAATGCAATTCCAGTCTACCTCCTGAAATCGGTTTCCTGCAATTCTGCCCCGCTTTCAAGTCCTCTTGGCAGCCTTACTTCAGTATATTTTTGGACGATAGCTGTCATTTATAACTCTGCAGGTTTGTGAATTACAGTGCCCCTGAGCTCCTTTCTTCAACTCGCTTTCTTTTGAGCTGGCCGCAACACCGCAGGATGGCTTCAGGCCCTAATCTGGTTCCGGCACGGCACGCTGAGCCTTTGGTTAATTCCTCTTCCTGGTGGGAAATGAGAGTTAAATTTGCCCGTCCAGACACCTCCAGCTAGTCTCTCATTGGTTCTCGCTATTCCTGTTCATCTTCCGCAGAAATTGCAAACTGGGCCAAACAGGAGGTTAAAGGGACTGACTCTCCAAGTCAGGAGGGTGTTAGTAAAGCGTCTGGAATGTTGCACCCGAGTACCAGGGTACGAAAACTGAGACATATTTGAACACGTCTCCCGATCACATGGTTGATCAGACTCTAGGTTCCACATGCATGTTTTAGCTGAAGGAAGAATACCTTAAACCTGGGTAGTTGAAACCCGTGGAATGGGTACCATGCAATATGACTTCAGAGGGTCTTCATTTGCTCACCAAACCTCTCCAATCCTATCACTGCTGCGTTTATGCCCCTGTACACATGCTTGATTCTCTTTCGGAGACATAGCAATCCATAGGTTTTAAGATACTTACTAGTCAGGTACATTCTTAGGCGTTTAATATGCGGTGTTGTGTCCATTTCGTTGAGCAAGGAGTAGCTCTTGTCTATTCCATATTTGGCTTAAGGAACTTTATCTGTGCTCATTTCAATCTCTGGTTTTATGCAGCACCCCAACTCACCTTTCCCCTTAAGCAAGCATAAGTTGGTTTTCTAAATTTGAGACCCTGTTCTGTTCTGTAATTCAGTTCCTGTGTAGCCAAGTTTACATTCCGTGTATTACTGATATCTTATGATGTTTCTTTTTCTGTGTGACTTATTTCAGTTAGAATCATCATACCTGAATCCACTCATTGTGCTGCTAAGGGCCTGATGACATAGATTTCATTGCAGAGTGATATTGCTTTGTAAGTAAATACCACAACTTCTTTATCCATTTTTCACTTTCTGCGATGTTGAACTTGTACTGTAAACGAGGTTCTTGTAAACAGAGGCGTCCCAAACTTTGGGGTGGCTGTGTCTTTTTGATTTTAATTTCCCTAATCTATAGGACCATAAGTGGAAGTGCCCTAGGCTCTGTTGCTTTGTTTTTTAGATGTTTCAGGAAACACCATACACTTCTCCCGAGTGTCTGTTGGCAATTTACATCCCGCCCATCAGCATAACAAGGCTCCCAGTTCTCCATGGCCTGTCCTGCCTTTCTGGATTTTACACTTTTTTCAGATGGCCCTTTTGACCGGGGGGAAGTGAGACTTCATTGTAGTGCAGATTTCCTTTGCAAGCTTGCTTGGTTGGCCAAAAAGGGCGTATGCGTTTTTTCCTGAATATATTCAGGAGAAAACGCATACGCCCTTTTTGGCCAAGTGCATCATTGTGGACGTTCTGCCTCTTTTCCTATGCTTTCAATGCAATTCCAGTCTACCTCCTGAAATCGGTTTCCTGCAATTCTGCCCCGCTTTCAAGTCCTCTTGGCAGCCTTACTTCAGTATATTTTTGGACGATAGCTGTCATTTATAACTCTGCAGGTTTGTGAATTACAGTGCCCCTGAGCTCCTTTCTTCAACTCGCTTTCTTGTGACCTGGCCGCAACACCGCAGGATGGCTTCAGGCCCTAATCTGGTTCCGTCACGGCACGCTGAGCCTTTGGTTAATTCCTCTTCCTGGTGGGAAATGAGAGTTAAATTTGCCCGTCCAGACACCTCCAGCTAGTCTCTCATTGGTTCTCGCTATTCCTGTTCATCTTCCGCAGAAATTGCAAACTGGGCCAAACAGGAGGTTAAAGGGACTGACTCTCCAAGTCGGGAGGGTGTTAGTAAAGCGTCTGGAATGTTGTACCCGAGTACCAGGGTACGAAAACTGAGACATATTTGAACACGTCTCCCGATCACATGGTTGATCATACTCTAGGTTGCACATGCATGTTTTAGCTGAAGGAAGAATACCTTAAACCTGGGTAGTTGAAACCCGTGGAATGGGTACCATGCAATATGACTTCAAAGGGTCTTCATTTGCTCACCGAACCTCTCCAATCCTATCACTGCTGCGTTTATGCCCCTGTACACATGCTTGATTCTCTTTCGGAGACATAGCAATCCATAGGTTTTAAGATACTTACTAGTCAGGTACATTCTTAGGCATTTAATATGCGGTGTTGAGTCCATTTCGTTGAGCAAGAGGTAGCTCTTGTCTATTCCATATTTGGCTTAAGGAACTTTATCTGTGCTCATTTCAATCTCTGGTTTTATGCAGCACCCCAACTCACCTTTACCCTTAAGCAAGCATAAGTTGGTTTTCTAAATTTGAGACCCTGTTCTGTTCTGTAATTCAGTTCCTGTGTAGCCAAGTTTACATTCCGTGTATTACTGATACCTTATGATGTTTCTTTTTCTGTGTGACTTATTTCAGTTAGAATCATCATACCTGAATCCACTCATTGTGCTGCTAAGGGCCTGATGACATAGATTTCATTGCTGAGTGATATTGCTTTGTAAGTAAATACCACAACTTCTTTATCCATTTTTCACTTTCTGCGATGTTGAACTTGTACTGTAAACGAGGTTCTTGTAAACAGAGGCGTCCCAAACTTTGGGGTGGCTGTGTCTTTTTGATTTTAATTTCCCTAAGCTATAGGACCATAAGTGGAAGTGCCCTAGGCTCTGTTGCTTTGTTTTTTAGATGTTTCAGGAAACACCATACACTTCTCCCGAGTGTCTGTTGGCAATTTACATCCCGCCCATCAGCATAACAAGGCTCCCAGTTCTCCATGGCCTGTCCTGCCTTTCTGGATTTTACACTTTTTTCAGATGGCCCTTTTGACCGGGGGGAAGTGAGACTTCATTGTAGTGCAGATTTCCTTTGCAAGCTTGCTTGGTTGGCCAAAAAGGGCGTATGCGTTTTTTCCTGAATATATTCAGGAAAAAACGCATACGCCCTTTTTGGCCAAGTGCATCATTGTGGACGTTCTGCCTCTTTTCCTATGCTTTCAATGCAATTCCAGTCTACCTCCTGAAATCGGTTTCCTGCAATTCTGCCCCGCTTTCAAGTCCTCTTGGCAGCCTTACTTCAGTATATTTTTGGACGATAGCTGTCATTTATAACTCTGCAGGTTTGTGAATTACAGTGCCCCTGAGCTCCTTTCTTCAACTCGCTTTCTTTTGAGCTGGCCGCAACACCGCAGGATGGCTTCAGGCCCTAATCTGGTTCCGGCACGGCACGCTGAGCCTTTGGTTAATTCCTCTTCCTGGTGGGAAATGAGAGTTAAATTTGCCCGTCCAGACACCTCCAGCTAGTCTCTCATTGGTTCTCGCTATTCCTGTTCATCTTCCGCAGAAATTGCAAACTGGGCCAAACAGGAGGTTAAAGGGACTGACTCTCCAAGTCAGGAGGGTGTTAGTAAAGCGTCTGGAATGTTGCACCCGAGTACCAGGGTACGAAAACTGAGACATATTTGAACACGTCTCCCGATCACATGGTTGATCAGACTCTAGGTTCCACATGCATGTTTTAGCTGAAGGAAGAATACCTTAAACCTGGGTAGTTGAAACCCGTGGAATGGGTACCATGCAATATGACTTCAGAGGGTCTTCATTTGCTCACCAAACCTCTCCAATCCTATCACTGCTGCGTTTATGCCCCTGTACACATGCTTGATTCTCTTTCGGAGACATAGCAATCCATAGGTTTTAAGATACTTACTAGTCAGGTACATTCTTAGGCGTTTAATATGCGGTGTTGTGTCCATTTCGTTGAGCAAGGAGTAGCTCTTGTCTATTCCATATTTGGCTTAAGGAACTTTATCTGTGCTCATTTCAATCTCTGGTTTTATGCAGCACCCCAACTCACCTTTCCCCTTAAGCAAGCATAAGTTGGTTTTCTAAATTTGAGACCCTGTTCTGTTCTGTAATTCAGTTCCTGTGTAGCCAAGTTTACATTCCGTGTATTACTGATATCTTATGATGTTTCTTTTTCTGTGTGACTTATTTCAGTTAGAATCATCATACCTGAATCCACTCATTGTGCTGCTAAGGGCCTGATGACATAGATTTCATTGCTGAGTGATATTGCTTTGTAAGTAAATACCACAACTTCTTTATCCATTTTTCACTTTCTGCGATGTTGAACTTGTACTGTAAATGAGGTTCTTGTAAACAGAGGCGTCCCAATGTTTGGGGTGGCTGTGTCTTTTTGATTTTAATTTCCCTAAGCTATAGGACCATAAGTGGAAGTGCCCTAGGCTCTGTTGCTTTGTTTTTTAGATGTTTCAGGAAACACCATACACTTCTCCCGAGTGTCTGTTGGCAATTTACATCCCGCCCATCAGCATAACAAGGCTCCCAGTTCTCCATGGCCTGTCCTGCCTTTCTGGATTTTACACTTTTTTCAGATGGCCCTTTTGACCGGGGGGAAGTGAGACTTCATTGTAGTGCAGATTTCCTTTGCAAGCTTGCTTGGTTGGCCAAAAAGGGCGTATGCGTTTTTTCCTGAATATATTCAGGAAAAAACGCATACGCCCTTTTTGGCCAAGTGCATCATTGTGGACGTTCTGCCTCTTTTCCTATGCTTTCACTGCAATTCCAGTCTACCTCCTGAAATCGGTTTCCTGCAATTCTGCCCCGCTTTCAAGTCCTCTTGGCAGCCTTACTTCAGTATATTTTTGGATGATAGCTGTCATTTATAACTCTGCAGGTTTGTGAATTACAGTGCCCCTGAGCTCCTTTCTTCAACTCGCTTTCTTTTGAGCTGGCCGCAACACCGCAGGATGGCTTCAGGCCCTAATCTTGTTCCGGCACGGCACGCTGAGCCTTTGGTTAATTCCTCTTCCTGGTGGGAAATGAGAGTTAAATTTGCCCGTCCAGACACCTCCAGCTAGTCTCTCATTGGTTCTCGCTATTCCTGTTCATCTTCCGCAGAAATTGCAAACTGGGCCAAACAGGAGGTTAAAGGGACTGACTCTCCAAGTCGGGAGGGTGTTAGTAAAGCGTCTGGAATGTTGCACCCGAGTACCAGGGTACGAAAACTGAGACATATTTGAACACGTCTCCCGATCACATGGTTGATCAGACTCTAGGTTCCACATGCATGTTTTAGCTGAAGGAAGAATACCTTAAACCTGGGTAGTTGAAACCCGTGGAATGGGTACCATGCAATATGACTTCAGAGGGTCTTCATTTGCTCACCGAACCTCTCCAATCCTATCACTGCTGCGTTTATGCCCCTGTACACATGCTTGATTCTCTTTCGGAGACATAGCAATCCATAGGTTTTAAGATACTTACTAGTCAGGTACATTCTTAGGCGTTTAATATGCGGTATTGAGTCCATTTCGTTGAGCAAGGAGTAGCTCTTGTCTATTCCATATTTGGCTTAAGGAACTTTATCTGTGCTCATTTCAATCTCTGGTTTTATGCAGCACCCCAACTCACCTTTCCCCTTAAGCAAGCATAAGTTGGTTTTCTAAATTTGAGACCCTGTTCTGTTCTGTAATTCAGTTCCTGTGTAGCCAAGTTTACATTCCGTGTATTACTGATATCTTATGATGTTTCTTTTTCTGTGTGACTTATTTCAGTTAGAATCATCATACCTGAATCCACTCATTGTGCTGCTAAGGGCCTGATGACATAGATTTCATTGCTGAGTGATATTGCTTTGTAAGTAAATACCACAACTTCTTTATCCATTTTTCACTTTCTGCGATGTTGAACTTGTACTCTAAACGAGGTTCTTGTAAACAGAGGCGTCCCAAACTTTGGGGTGGCTGTGTCTTTTTGATTTTAATTTCCCTAAGCTATAGGACCATAAGTGGAAGTGCCCTAGGCTCTGTTGCTTTGTTTTTTAGATGTTTCAGGAAACACCATACACTTCTCCCGAGTGTCTGTTGGCAATTTACATCCCGCCCATCAGCATAACAAGGCTCCCAGTTCTCCATGGCCTGTCCTGCCTTTCTGGATTTTACACTTTTTTCAGATGGCCCTTTTGACCGGGGGGAAGTGAGACTTCATTGTAGTGCAGATTTCCTTTGCAAGCTTGCTTGGTTGGCCAAAAAGGGCGTATGCGTTTTTTCCTGAATATATTCAGGAAAAAACGCATACGCCCTTTTTGGCCAAGTGCATCATTGTGGACGTTCTGCCTCTTTTCCTATGCTTTCAATGCAATTCCAGTCTGCCTCCTGAAATCGGTTTCCTGCAATTCTGCCCCGCTTTCAAGTCCTCTTGGCAGCCTTACTTCAGTATATTTTTGGACGATAGCTGTCATTTATAACTCTGCAGGTTTGTGAATTACAGTGCCCCTGAGCTCCTTTCTTCAACTCGCTTTCTTTTGAGCTGGCCGCAACACCGCAGGATGGCTTCAGGCCCTAATCTGGTTCCGGCACGGCACGCTGAGCCTTTGGTTAATTCCTCTTCCTGGTGGGAAATGAGAGTTAAATTTGCCCGTCCAGACACCTCCAGCTAGTCTCTCATTGGTTCTCGCTATTCCTGTTCATCTTCCGCAGAAATTGCAAACTGGGCCAAACAGGAGGTTAAAGGGAC